>NC_042628.1:47550837-47688802 GCF_901001135.1 Rhinatrema bivittatum | reverse complement strand
CATTTGCTCTAATGTAAGTCATCTTAAAGTCAGCCAGTAGCATGCATTATAGCGTGAACAACAGCAGTTGATTTTTATCATGTGTTACAGCAGTTGATTTTTAGCACAGCTTAGTACAGCATAATATAGTAGATGATGGCAGAAAAACACCACTGGCCCATCTGGTCAACCCACACTGGAAAAATAAATTCCAACTGACAACTGTAGAAGCTTGGCCGCTTCTGGACATCAGTCCTTATACAAGTCAGTTTTTTTAATCCTTCCTTGTTATCTACTTTCCTGGGTTGATGAGCACGCTTCATCTAACAACCAGCCCCTCCCCCCATGTCTTTCTAAACAGAATAAACAAGATGGAGTCGGTCCAGAGGGAGGCTACTAAAATGGTCAGTGGTCTTCGTTCTAAAGTATATGGAGGGGTATGTGAGGGAAGAACCTTTAGAAACCATTAAGAAGTTTCTGTTAGAAATGCTAGGCTTTACCGAAGTTGAATTACCAGTGATCAATTCATGTTGTTTTTCCTAAATCAAAAAATGCAAATTTAACTAGATCCGAAATGCCTTTTCAGGAGGATCCTACGAATTTTCTTGAGAATTCCACTTTACAAGTCATAGATTGGGGTACATTATTAGTAACTTTTCTAGTCCTCAGGACTTAAATAAAGTTATGAAAAAACATTTTAGTAAGTACCCTATCCCATTTTTTGATAAACTTGTTAAGATCTTCCCTGGCTTACTTGAACCACCCAAAACCGGCGAAAGGGATTTCTTGCCCTTCGTCAAGAAGTAATATCCCTGGGTTTCTCTTTGTTTTACGTTTCCCGTGTAGGTGTCTGATAAGAATCAGGAGGATCTCTTTAGTTTTTCCATGCCTGAACAACCAAAATGTTTTGTGGAACAAAGGAAACGAGTCACTTCTTCCCCAACATCTAGTTAAGAAATAAAGAATAATGTGCTGGAGTTCTATGTTAAGTCTTTTCCTTTAAAATATGTAATGGATGTCAATCTCCCTTAAAATTTCTGCCTCAAGTCGAAATTTCTAAATTATTGAATGTATTATTATAGTGGAAATGACACAATGATGTGATTTAAGTTTATTTGTTAGTGTTTAGCATTATTATATATTACTAATGTGTCAAGACCACATATTACTGTTACAAACTGATGTTTTGTTTGTATATGAAAATGATAGATAAATAAGTAAAAAAAAAAAAAAAGCGCATATGGGGAGAGACTGATCTAAACATGTATACTGCAGAAGAAAGACAAGATGGGGAGATATGATAAAAATGTTGTTTCATTTTTAGGGGGGTGTTTTCCATGAATTCCATTTCATATGTTTATTTTGGTTCTTTAGTTTTTAAAACAATGAAATAAACGTTAAACCCCCACCAAATAAATGGAAAATAAAAAGAAACAGGGCCAGCTGTGACCCCCACCCATCCCTCTCACCTGGAAAAAAGGGATCAGCAGATGAGGACTAAGCCAAGGCTGAAGCCTGGGCCTTGTGTAGGGCCTAGCCAAGGTCGTGGTGACCTATGGTGGCCTAGGCCTGTGAAAGGCCGAGTCTTCGGCCTAGGCCTAGGCATCAGAAACAGGTTTCCAGGCGTGGGTCCGCCGCCTACCCCCAGGTCTGGAGACTGGGGCCAATGCCTGAAGCACAGCCTGGACCCAGGCCTGACATCAGGACCCCAATACCAGGGCCCAGACTCAGGCCCAACATCAGGGCCCGGTCCAGAAACTTGGTCTCGAGGTCAGTGCCTCAGCCCAGACTCAGACCCAACACTGGGGCCTAGCCCATAGACTGGCTCCCGATGCCAGGACCTCAGCTCAGATCCAGATGACAACGACACCTGGGCCTAGGCCTTATGCTAGAGCCTGGTCTGGAGACTGGGTCTGATGCATGGGCCTCGGCCCGGACCTAGGCCTGACACCAGGGCCTGATCCAATGTCGGGCCTGAGTCCAGACTGAGGCTGAGGCCTAGCATCAGACCTGGGTCCATGCCAAGGCCCAGGTTTTGAAGCCCAGGCTTTGGGACTCAGCATTGGGTCTGGGTCCAGGCCAAGGCCCTGGCATCTGGCCTGTGTCACAACATTGGATCCTCTTCAGAGCACGGTAGGGACAATTTTTGGGGTCTCGAATGAGGTCCCAGCATGTGGCCCAGGCCTTGGCTGAGACCCTGTTGTCATGCTTGGTCCTAGACCTTGGTTCCTGAACCACGGGTCACGCTAGAGAGATAACGTTCCTGGATGGAATAAATGATAGCTTTATGGAGCATTGGTTCAGGAACCGACGAGAGAGGGAGCAATTTTAGATCTAATTCTCAGTGGAGCACAGGATTGGTGAGAGAGGTAACGGTGGTGGGGCCACTTGGCAATAGTGATCATAATATGATCAAATTTGATTTAATGACTGGAAAAGGAACAGTGTGCAAATCCAAGGCTCTCGTGCTAAACTTTCAAAAGGGAAACTTTGATAAAATGAGAAAAATTGTTAGAAAAAAACTGAATGGAGCAGCTACAAAAGTAAAAAATGTCCAAGAGGCGTGGTCATTGTTAAAAAATACCATTCTAGAAGCACAGTCCAGATGTATTCCACACATTAAGAAAGGTGGAAAGAAGGCAAAACGATTACCGGCATGGTTAAAAGGGGAGGTGAAAGAAGCTATTTTAGCCAAAAGATCTTCATTCAAAAATTGGAAGAAGGATCCAACAGAAGAAAATAGGATAAAGCATAAACATTGGCAAGTTAAATGTAAGACATTGATAAGACAGGCTAAGAGAGAATTTGAAAAGAAGTTGGCTGTAGAGGCAAAAACTCACAGTAAAAACTTTTTTAAATATATCCGAAGCAGAAAGCCTGTGAGGGAGTCAGTTGGACCGTTAGATGATCGAGGGGTTTAAAGGGGCACGTAGAGAAGATAAGGCCATCGCGGAAAGATTAAATGATTTCTTTGCTTCGGTGTTTACTGAAGGGATGTTGGGGAGGTACCCGTAATGGAGAAGGTTTTCATGGGTAATGATTCAGATGGACTGAATCAAATCACGGTGAACCTAGAAGATGTGGTAGGCCTGATTGACAAACTGAAGAGAAGTAAATCACCTGGACCGGATGGTATACACCCCAGAGTTCTGAAGGAACTAAAAAATGAAATTTCAGACCTATTAGTAAAAATTTGTAACTTATCATTAAAATCATCCATTGTACCTGAAGACTGGAGGATAGCAAATGTAACCCCAATTTTAAAAAGGGCTCCAGGGGCGATCCGGGAAACTACAGACCGGTTAGCCTGACTTCAGTGCCAGGAAAAATAGTGGAAAGTGTTCTAAACATCAAAATCACAGAACATATAGAAAGACATGGTTTAATGGAACAAAGTCAGCATGGCTTTACCCAGGGCAAGTCTTGCCTCACAAATCTGCTTCACTTTTTTGAAGGAGTTAATAAACATGTGGATAAAGGTGAACCGGTAGATATAGTATACTTGGATTTTCAGAAGGCGTTTGACAAAGTTCCTCATGAGAGGCTTCTAGGAAAAGTAAAAAGTCATGGGATAGGTGGTGATGTCCTTTCGTGGATTGCAAACTGGCTAAAAGACAGGAAACAGAGAGTAGGATTAAATGGGCAATTTTCTCAGTGGAAGGGAGTGGACAGTGGAGTGCCTCAGGGATCTGTATTGGGACCCTTACTGTTCAATATATTTATAATAAATGATCTGGAAAGAAATACGACGAGTGAGATAATCAAATTTGCAGATGACACAAAATTGTGCAGAGTAGTTAAATCACAAGCAGATTGTGATAAATTGCAGGAAGACCTTGTGAGACTGGAAAATTGGGCATCCAAATGGCAGATGAAATTTAATGTGGATAAGTGCAAGGTGATGCATATAGGGAAAAATAACCCATGCTATAATTACACGATGTTGGGTTCCATATTAGGTGCTACAACCCAAGAAAGAGATCTAGGTGTCATAGTGGATAACACATTGAAATCGTCGGTTCAGTGTGCTGCAGCAGTCAAAAAAGCAAACAGAATGTTGGGAATTATTAGAAAAGGAATGATGAATAAAACGGAAAATGTCATAATGCCTCTGTATCGCTCCATGGTGAGACCGCACCTTGAATACTGTGTACAATTCTGGTCGCCGCATCTCAAAAAGATATAATTGCGATGGAGAAGGTACAGAGAAGGGCTACCAAAATGATAAGGGGAATGGAACAACTCCCCTATGAGGAAAGACTAAAGAGGTTAGGACTTTTCAGCTTGGAGAAGAGACGACTGAGGGGGGATATGATAGAGGTGTTTAAAATCATGAGAGGTCTAGAACGGGTAGATGTGAATCGGTTATTTACTCTTTCGGATAGTAGAAGGACTAGGGGACACTCCATGAAGTTAGCATGGGGCACATTTAAAAACTAATCGGAGAAAGTTCTTTTTTACTCAACGCACAATTAAACTCTGGAATTTGTTGCCAGAGAATTTGGTTTGTGCAGTTAGTATAGCTGTGTTTAAAAAAGGATTGGATAAGTTCTTGGAGGAGAAGTCCATTACCTGCTATTAAGTTTACTTAGGGAATAGCCACTGCCATTAACAATGGTTACATGGAATAGACTTAGTTTTTGGGTACTTGCCAGGTTCTTATGGCCTGGATTGGCCACTGTTGGAAACAGGATGCTGGGCTTGATGGACCCTTGGTCTGACCCAGTATGGCATTTTCTTATGTCTTATGTTCTTATGTTCCTGTGTCAGGGTGCAGCTTAGGCAAGATCCTGACCTTGGGCCTATGCCCAGCCCA
Organism: Rhinatrema bivittatum; assembly: GCF_901001135.1. NCBI lineage: Eukaryota > Metazoa > Chordata > Amphibia > Gymnophiona > Rhinatrematidae > Rhinatrema > Rhinatrema bivittatum. The sequence goes on along the minus strand of NC_042628.1, from coordinate 47,684,007 downwards.
AGTCCCAGTGTTACACTTGGGCATAAACCAAGGCCCCTGCTTTGGGCTTCAGCCTATTCCCTTGGCGAGGCCCTGGCCTTGGGCCCAATGGATCGCTTTTTTTTATATTGGTTTTCAAAACGAAACATGAAAACCAACAAAGTTTTGTCAGATTTTCAATCGTTCTGCTTTGAGAATGAATGAAACGACATAGGATATTTTGTCTCATTTCCTATTTCGTTTCTCCTGAATGCCCATCTCTAATAGAGACATTTAAATATTTCAAAGTTTTCCATGCATAGGAGGCAAGCCTCTTTCAATGTGAAAGAGGATCTAAAATGAGGAGTCATGGAATGAGATAAACTCAGGAGTAATTTCATGAAACATTTCTTTACAGAGAGGGTGGAGAATGTGTGGAACAGCCTCCCTGTTGAGAAGGACGGCCTCTAAAGGCCTTGCATTCTGTTGAGAAGGCGGCCTCTAAGGCCTTGCATTCTGTTACACACTGGTGTTTTAGTGTGCCCTTGGGCCTCGGCCCAAGCCCAGATCTTATGGGCCGGGCCGCGGGTTGACGGGTGTCCCAGTGTGGCTGACTGTCTGACCCTCTGCCAGGCCTGCAAGCTCCCAAGGCCAACACCCAAGGATGTTGGAAGTTGAATGGTCCTCCGACCATTCCGAGCCCTTTCGGACCTGCTGCTAGGAACAGCATGGAGCACCAGGCCTGGCCTGAGGTTGAGGGCAGACGGGCCTTGACACGTAGACAGGACTATGGTCAATGCGACGGCATCGCAGACGAAGACACTTGGGTTGATGCGACGGCATCACAGATGAAGACACTTGGTTGATGCGACGGCATCACAGACGAAGACACTTGGTGGATGCGACGGCATCACGGACGAAGACACTTGGGTTGATGCACGCGCGCCTTACACAGCCCTTGGAGGCAGGGAAGACGCAGGGAAGAACATCCGGAAAGGCAGGCACATCAGGAAGAACCCCTTGGAGTTCTGGGTTGGGAAGATCTGGACTCCCAGGGTCTGGATGTGACTCTCTCTCCTCCTGGGCGTCAGCTTCCGAGGCAGCCTGCGGTGCTAGGATCCTTGCTTGCAGATCCAGCAAACAGTGATGAAGTGGATGTGACCGGCACAGAGGGGGAGCGAGCCCCGGATGGAAATACCATGGGAGGGAACTATTGCAGCGCTTGCAGTGAGTAGGTTTTAGCTGGGGAAAATCTGCTGGCGTTCTTGTCCTCCTCAAGCTCCAGCTGGCCGAGTCTTCAGCTGTTGAGCAAGCCATTGCCACTGCTGGCAAGACCTTCAGAAGTATCTTTAGATAATATCCGGATGGGTGGACAATGACATTTCCAGTTGGGCCTCAGATATAGTTCTCTTAGTTAGAGGTGTTGCTGAGATGTGTAATGTACAATCTGAAGATATAGCTGTTTTGAAGGAAAAGGTGGAACTTGTGTGTCTTGAATTTGTCCTTAATTCAGGATAAAAACCATAAGAAAATTAAGCAGTTCCAAAGACTCCTGTTTTTTTCTCCTTGAGATTTACAGAAGAAATATTTTGTGGACATCTTGGGGATAACAGATAGAAATATTCCACCTTTGAATAAAATATTTTTCATACCAATTAGACGAAGGTCTATTGAATGAGTTTTCCTATTGTTGTGCTTGCTCACGCAGTAGGCTTGGATGTATCTGCCTTGTTGGATAGCTCTGAAACTGCTATCGAGGAGAGGGGTACTCTTTTGGCCAATTTCATTGTTGAACAAGATCTTAATATGGTTTTGAATTTGTATTTTTGTAAATCACAAGCTATGTATTATGAAAAGGAGATTTGGATATACCTAGATGTGTCTAAATCTACACAGGATAAAAGGAAATTGTTTTTAGTTATGCCACAGGAAGTGTTGGCATTAGGAAGCAACCTTTCTTCATAGATTGATGCAATTGTGGACCCCTGTGCAGTGGTGTAGTTGACTCAGCCGAATGGGCAAACCCATGTGGCCCCTACTGACCGCAGGCAGAAGTGCCTGGGTAGGACTAACTGGAGCTTCACCTATACCAACTGTAGTTCCTGCAGATTGAGCCCTAGTGCGGACAGCCAGCAGGACTTAGGAGGTCCTGGGGCAAGGCGAAAGAGAATGTCCAGGTCCAAGCAAAGATTGGGGCAGGTGGCAGACAGGGAGTCCAGGGCACGAACCAAGGTTGGGGCCAGCAGCAGGCGACAGAATCTGAAAGACGAACCACAATCAGGGCAGGCGGCAAGCAAGCATTAATCAGGTCCAGGAAACGATCAGGGAATCTGTAGCCAAGCCAAGAAGTCAATCTGAAGAAGCAGGAAGGGCCAAGAGAGATAACAGAAGTAGGACACACAAGAAGATGAGGGACACATGACAACCAAGGAGAAGGAATACCAGAGCAACAGCAGGAACCACAGAGGCAGGAAACAAGAGCAAGCAACATGCACTGATAAGCAGGCTACTCGGGAGACATTTTGCGAAGTGAGGAATCCAGGTTCAAGTAGGTATAAGTAGCCAGGGGCTTGTGATGTCATCCCTGGGCAACTGCCGGGCTTTCCCACCAAGGCACAGACAAATAATGCATCCAGGCACACACACGCACCTGAGGCATCCTTCTGCCAGGTCTTAGCTGTGCACGTGCCTGGGTGTCCAATGGCAGCCAAGCAGAGGGCATCCTGTGCCAGTGAGTCTGGGGAGGCAGCTGGGACCTGCAAATGTATCGTTAAGCATACAGGGCATAGATATCACATTTTTTTCCCTGAGCAATTGCGTTTCTTTCTTGATCAAAACCAGGTAGTTGTGAATACCAAAATTGTTGCTCGAATGATGCTGTGATATTTGATTTATAGACCTATTATGCTTTGCCTTTCCTTAGACTTTTCTGTTCTGTTCTCCTCCCTCTTTTGAATTGAGGGCTGATGTTTTGATATTTTATGACTGGGTTTTTGTTTTGCTTCATGTATAACATTTCTGTAGTTTCTTGACAAGTTTATCCTTGTTGTAATTGACAAAAAAAATATATATATATCTATCTAAAGTGTAATATAAAAAAAAGATTTAGATGTGGAGTCGACTGACTAAATTTGAGCATGCCATCTCATCAGTCACCTAAAAAAATATTTAAAACTTATGATTTACAGCTGTAACAAATTCATAGTTCCTTCTGCTGTATGTTACAGTCTCAGCAAGAAAGACCGTTCCTGTGAATTATTTTTATAGACATAGGTAAATATAAGTAATCACTGCTTTTGGGATTACTTCAATCAGTGCTGTAATCCTTTCATTCATGCGAATCCTCATGAGCTGAGTGGTGGTCTGTCCGGACAGAAAAAGCTTCGCAGTGCCAAGGAAAAAAACTCTAACTCCGGAACGGAACCTACAGCATATGTTAAAATGATGGCTTGAGATTTCTAGGAGGGCATTTGTTGCAAAAGAACTTACTAATAAACCTTCTTCTGAGAAGCATACAAAGAATTATAGGGAAGCTTGCGAGCCACTCCGTGTCATGCAGTTCAAAAGCCCTTGTTAGTTCGAGAGTAGGAAATGCAAACACTCAGCACCTTGAATTAAGGCACTATATCAATCTCATATACAGTAAGATGGCAGATTTTTTAATATGGTGTTGAAGCTTCAAGCTGGGCCTGGTGGCTCAGTGGAAGTGCCGTGCGCAGCCGTACGGGGAAAAGGAGCCTTCAATTCCTGAGCCGGGACTCTGCTCCTTGGGGAGGAGCCTTCGTGGACTCTGAGGGGAGAGAGGTCTGTCATCGTGCAATGGCGACACTAGTGGCCAGACTGAGGGTGCCTGCGTTCCAGGCTCCAGAAGGAGCTGTGGTCTGTGGCCCTGGGCCAAGGACTGGGCCTGTGATGACTGGGCTACATGGGAGACAGCAGTGGGGGGAGTTATAAAATGAGTTGAAGCCAGTTCTGAAGCCCACAGCAGGAAGAAACCCCTGGGTTAACAATAACAATAATAATCCTTCACCACGTATCCCTTTGTGGTCTTGTTTTTCTCTGGTACATGCAGTAGGATATGGGGGGTGGGGGCAGGGCAGGGAGAAAAAAGGAAAAATGTAAAGCAGAATTCACTTGATATTGAGACATGAGCAAAGATGACTTAAATGCTTGAAGTTTCTCCCCTCATTTGTTATTCTGGCATAAGGATGTTGGGAAGCTGTGGAGTTGTTATTCTCATAGCAATTGTAATCAGTCGTGCTAGACAAGGGGTGGCCAACTCTGGTTCTCGAGCCATAAAGAGGCCAGGGTTTCAGGATACCCACAATGAATATGCATGAGGTAGATTTGCATACAGTGAAGGCAGCGTGTGCACATCTATCTCATGCATATTCAGTGGGGGAGATCCTGTAAACCTGGCCTGTCTGTGGCTCTCGAGGACTGGAGCTGGCCATCCCTGAGCTATATTTCATGTTATACTTAATAAAAATGATGGCACATTACGCAGCGTATTTTACTGGAAGTATTGAAGAACTTACAATATTTCTGTCACAGCTCATCATACAATCTCACTTTACAGTTTTATTTTGCCCTCCCCATTAATCACATAGGTCAGTGTGAGTTTTTTTGGCTCAGTCCACCTGGGCTAGAAATATTTTCCAGAGGGAGCAGAATTGGAAGATGTGAGCCAGAAACTGGCAAACTTTGCATCGGTGGCCACTGTCCCACGCACTCTTTGTCGAGTGCACAAAACAGGACCCCAGTGCCCTAAGAGGCAGCATTGAGATACCATGGGATGTGATGAATAAATATGATAATAACACTAATAATAGAGTGTGAATGCCTTCGCAAATGTGATAATGCGCAGAGAAAAATGGCAAATGTGTGCCACTGGCACATTTTTATGTGCACTAACTGCCATTTTCGTACACGCAATTTTGCGTTGGTGAAGAGACATGCAAAACTTATGCAAAATCACAAGTCGGCTGAAGAATCATGCAAATCGGTACATTAGCAAATTTTGCATAGCAACATTATAAGGTAGATTTTAAAAGCCGCGCGCAAAAAAACCGCCCATTTAGGTGCATAAGTGATCCAAGCGGGAGCTACGCGAACTTTAAATGGCTGGGAAGGGCGTGCATACGTCGATGTACGCGTACCCAGGAAAAGTAGGTGGGAAAGGGGCAAGGCCTGGAGGCTCCAGAGGCGGGGCCAGCACGGATTCACGTAACTCTGAATTTTCCTCAGCCGGTGCGTGCGTGTTATGTGCTGCAGCTCCTTGTTCAGGCGCAGGATTCTGATGAACATCGGCAGAGGGAGAAAAAGCCTCTTTAATAGCACTCGGTCTGATGATGTCAATTTTACAATGAATACCTCTGAATGGGTCTGTAACACCCCTCCTAACCCCAACCCACCTCCCGAAAACTCACCCCGAATCAAAGTGCCCCCTTACAATGGTCCATAAGAGTATCAGACTGGGCCTTATAAAGAGTTTCTCTCTCTCTCTCCTCCTGCGCCTAACAAGGAGCAGTAGCAAAGGAGCAGTCCTGCATACATCTCCAGACATGCAGGCATAGGTTATAAAATAGCGTGTATTGATGGGCACGGCCTTTTGAAAAATGACCTTTTTGCGAGGAAACATCCCAAAAATCGGTGGTTTTCTGTGAAACTTGTAGTTACTTTTTTTTTTTTTTTTTGGCGATAAAGCGTGAGCTTTTGTACAGATCTTGATGCAAAAAAAAATCACCACACCAAATTAATTTACATATTAAATAAATGCCCTGGTTATCGTGAGAAAGGTTTCTCGTGGCTGACTGCAGATTAGTCCGTCGGCCCTTAGGCTACCGTAAACAGACAAATCTTTTGTACGGGGGCTGCTATTCTGCAGAGCGTCTGGTGGCAGGTAAATATTCTTCAAACACCAGGAAGGGAGAAGACGAAGCTAGGGATATCACAAGAAAGACGTATTGCGGAGGAGCTGAAATTACCGTTCTGCACAGTTGTCCTGACAACGGAACACCGTCATCTTTTTGTAGTCAAAAAAGGAGACTCCACGCAGGGCTCGCCGGTGTGTGTCATCCACGTAGCAGCCAATATATTTTGCTGAAGGGGAAAAAAAGAAAACATTATCAGAATCAGCTGGTTCCAAATTCTTAGGTCACCACTGAGACTCACCTGCCTCAACCTAAACCCCTGGCTAAATTAAATGCTCTTCTTTTTAAGGGCCACAATTGAAAAGAGAATCCAACTGGGTGCAAACCTCACACCCGATTCCGACTTTATTCTAGTATTTTAAAGTTTGCGCTGACAGTCCCTGCTGTAGATTAGTGAGCGGCGGGTGTGCACGCACACTATTTGCTGTGCAGCAGAGGCAGGCAACGTCAGTCCTTGTTCTGCACGCCAGGTGGGTTTTCAGGATATCTATATGCAAACGTGCATGAAAAGCATTTGTCCACAGTGGTCTCTACTACATGCAAATGAATCTCATGCTTATTCATTATGGATATCCCGAAAACCCAACCAACCTGTGGCCCTCGGGGGGACTAGAGTGACCTGCCTCCTGCTGCACAGCATTGTCAGGTTTACTAACTTGGACCATATTTATCTGGAGACATTGGACCGGCCCTGTTTTATTTTATTTATTTATTTATTTATTTATTTATTTATTGTTTATCAATTCTGTTTATGAATGTGCTCCATTTTCTCTAAGTAACGTAGGAGTTACACTGGGGGCTTAACCACAACTGACCCAGCATGTCCAGATAAAATGGATCCATTTGATACTGCTTCACGTAGGATGGGCTGTGCTTGAGGGAGAACTAATTCTTCTTTATAGGTAACTGGGTAACACTCAAACTGTTCTTACCCTCATCTTACACCTTCAAAAGGCCAGTTCTGCCAAAACATTTTATATGAGTGCAAAGTCTGAGGGTATTCTTTTACACACAAAGTTTACACTCATTCTTAAAGTGACAGTACATACGTGCAGTGACAAAATTATCCCAAGAAAAACTTCCAACACACATTTATACCTGCTAACGTGAGCGGGTAGTTTTCTCAAGGACGTTTGTCTGCCTACTGTCTAAAATTAAAGGCGTGAGCTTTAATAATGTCTGCCCAAACCCCGCCCCTTCTCCCGGACTGCCTTTTTCATATGCAGGTAAAAAAAAGCACAAAAAGGGCAATATCCAGTGGTCAGTTTTACAAGAGACCATTTATGTGGGTAAAGCAATGATTTATCCTTGTAAATGGGTTTGAAAATTACCCTCAGAGGCGAGGAGGAAGGGGACTTCTGCAGTCAAAAGTAGTGCTTTGTCTGCCTAGATGGCCCGTTACATGTAAAATGTTCATGCACGGACACTGTGAGGATGACCGCACAGCCCCATATACACACGTGCATGGCCGTGCGGAGAACTACTACAGTATTCTCTAACCTGCATGCATCAGGTACAGTACTTGCAGTTTATAAAATACACATAAGCGTGAATACCTGCAGTGCATTGAAAAAGTGTATTTCAATGTATTGAACATGCATTCTTTTCCTACTTATTTTATAAACATACGTGTGAATAATTTTCAGGCAAAAAAAAAAAGACTTGCTCCCGTAAAACCCTGATTGCCATGTGTAGCTTGCTATATTTTAAAACATGTGTGCATCATTGAAATGACCAGTTTTCTGATTCCTCCACCAGTTCACCCAGTCCTTCTCCAGGTCATCGAGATCCTCCCTGTCCTTCAGCCTCAACTTCTCCCAATTCACCCAGACCTCCCACCCAAGCAATAGTTGACAACAGACCTGTCTGATATCAACTGTGCAAGACAGTTAGCAGAGGTAAAACTGCATGAATAAATCACCGCTAAGTCTCTTATAAAATAGCAACTTGCGTACATAAATCTTGGAACCAGTTTAGATCATTCCCTTTTTACACCATGTAGATGTGAGCACGCAAGCGAAAATATGCATGTACATTTGAACATTCACCCCTGTATGAGCACAGGGAAGAGGCATTCCAGGGGGATGGAGCCTGGAAGGGACTGGAACTTATGCGTATGTGTTTAGATTTGAAAAAGGAGGCATTTAAATTCTCTCGGCGAAACCTATGCACACGAAACAGCGGGTGTTGTCATGTGCGCATGGTTTTGCCGGGATCATTTTCAAAGCCAACTTATGCACGCAAGTCCGCTTTGAAAATCGACACAACTTATGCGCATATTTGCTGGCTTAACTTAGCATACGGTTTTCAAAATTATCCCCTTTTGCATCTACAGGAAAAAAAAAAACTAACGGCCCAATTTTAAAACCCCTCCGAGCGTAAAATCCAGGAATTACATGCATGGCTGGGCCTTGTGCGCACCGCACAAATTTTAGAAGAGGCCCGGCCACGTGCATATCCCCTGTTACGCGCACAAGAGCCAGGCCTCTTCCAAGGGGTGGTCCGGGGCGGGGCTTGGAGGCGGTTGGCACAGCGGCCATGTGCCGCTGTGCCGGGAGATCGCACGCCGGCAGGCTGCCAGCGCACGTAACTTATTTACAACTGGGGGAGGTTGCGATGTGTCGCCACGCGAAACTTGCAATATTCCACCACCCCCCCCCTTTGCTCACCCACCCCGGATTTATAATATGCGCGCCTGCCATGCACGCATGTTATAAAATCGCACATCCATGTGCGCGCGCCGAGTAGCGCGCACACACGTTTAAAAATCTACCCCTAAAAGCTTAGTATATCTGGTACAAAATGAACTCTCCTATTTACCCAGAAATAAAACAACAAAAAAACACAACATCCAAGTTCTGAGAATTTTGATGGGCTTGCATATCATACAAGAAAGCAACCCCTAGGAGAGTTCTTTTATTTTCTACTTTATCATGTAAGAATAAAGACATGAATATCTACAGTACAGGCAGTCCTTGACCTTAAGCTGTTCCGAATTTACAATGCGTTCAGACCACATACACTGTCGCACTTTGCAAGGTTTGTTTCAACTTTAGAACACATGGAGCATCTCCAGGCAGAAGGAAAGGAGGGTAAGCAGCAAAGCATGTTGGTGCCAGGAGAAGGAGAGGTCAAGGTCAAGACAATGTCCTACAGACAATTTTTATTAAAGTTTAAATTATTTACAAAAATGACACCCACAGGTGTTCAAAAAAATGTTTGTATCTGATTTTATCTAATGAATTTGATATTTGTAATGCACTCTTAAATGGGTGTTTGTTCATTTTTGTGTTTGTTTGTTAATTATACCATGAATAATTGAGGAAAAACTATGTTCTTGTTCTTTTATAACATGTCTTCTTGAAACATACTGTACTATATTTAGCAAATACACAATTTGCTTGCATTTAAAGAGTTAATAAATAGTTACCATGCGTTTCTCTACAGTAGAAAAACAATATTTTTTTTGTAATTAGAAATCTCTCTTCAAGGACTTTCCTTGCACTCCAATACGCTGCACACAGGGCAGCAAGGTAGCTCAATTTGTCAAGGTTAGCACTAGTCAGTTGAATTTCTGCATCAGGGATTACGACCTGAATGCTCATCCCTTCATGTGAGAGAGACAGAACGCCGCTCTGATTTTCAGGAAATTAGTCACAGCAAGCAAGGAGGTGCCATCTCCTCAGATCGTAACACTCCATCTACTTCTGACTAGTGAGGAAGCCCTGACCTTCAGAGGAACTGGCGTGGTCCAGAATAAAGATTAAACAGAGCACGAGCAAAGTCTTATTTCTATAGATTGCTACATTCTGCTTCATTTCCTAAAACAGGATTATCCGCTGATCATGCTTATATCTGGGTGGATATAATGCAATAAGAAAAACACAGTAATCAATCCAAGACAGTAGAAAAAACAGACCATCACAAATGATACCCATATGCATAAATCAGACACATATCACAGTTTATATACTAGACAAACAAGTAAAATAATTAACAAATAATGCTACTCAAATTATCCTAACCTGTCAACTCTTCTCTCTGTAGGCTAGTGAGTCTTTACCCAAATGACTCAATGAAGAGCTGCATTTTCACTTTCTTTCTGAAGTGTAAATAAGTTCTTCTCAAATGTGCATTCCGAAGCTTCTGAAAGCAGAATGCCTGGTATATTCTAAGGAGGCTCTAGACCAGTGGTCCCCAACCCCGTCCTGGGGGCCCACCAGCCAGTCGGGCTTTCAGGATATCCACAATGAATATGCATGAGAGAAAATTTGCATGCACTGCCTCCATAACATGCAAATTCTCTCTCATGCATATTCATTGTGGATATCCTGAAAACCCGTCTGGCTGGTGGGCCCCCAGGACAGGGTTGGGGACCACTGCTCTAGACAACGAGGGGACATTGAGAAAACCCTGTTGGAAGGATCTTAAGATCCATCACATTCATAATAGCTTAATCAATCCACCAAGTATTGCGGGTTCCCTCTATGAAGACATTTTAAAGTGAAAACAATGTATTAAATTGCACTCTTGCTGCTATAGGTAGCTGCTGTAAATTATAGAGAATAGAATTGATATGTTCATAATTTTTGGTGCAAGTAGGCAGTATCCTGGCTCTGTTTTGTAACAGCTGACTATGATTCTTTCTTATGGGCACCCTGGTACAAGGACTTAAATCAGTTTTGAGCATGAGTGGATAAACAGCACCAAGTCTAATCGATCTAAATACGGACATAGCCAGTGGACTGATCACAAATGGAAAAATGCCGAATGCATCACAGTAGAAATCTGGGGAAGGCTAGAGTGCAAAAAAAAAAATTATGGATGTGAAAAATCTCCATGGGACACAGTCAAAGATCTCCCAAACCAGGCTGAATTTGTGTGGCCCCAGAAATTATGCACAATCAGGCCGATGCAATATCGGCGCGTGTTAAAGGGGCGCTCGGATCCACCTCTCCGGGGCGCCCAATACAAAATGCAAATGGGCTGCCGTGGTAAAAGGAGTCACTAGGGGGCATTGTGCGCCCCTAGTGCCTCCTCGGCAGCAGGTGCCCAGAGAGGTGGCTGTCACTGCGGGTTAGGAAAACGGACGTTCAATTTTAGAGTGTCCGTTTTCCTAACCTTGTCCACAACACTTTTTTTTTTTTGGGGGGGGGGGGGGGACATTTCTAATTTTTTAGTTCCTCCGACTTAATAATGCCACAATATTAAGTTGGAGGATGTACAGGAAAGCAGGATTTTCTGCTTTTCTGTACACTTTTGGGCTTCTCCAAAAACGCCTGCTCCGGAGCCTCGGGCGCACATTTTTGCATGGGAGGAATAGATAATAGCCTCATCAACGTGCATTTGCATGTGATGAATGCTGTTACCTACGTGCGCGATTGGACTCGCTAACCCTCGTTTTGTATCGGGAGTAATGGACTCGCATCCAAAATGTGCGTCCAATTGCAGGTTAAACCATGCGCTGCAGCCAGTGCACGGTGTAGCATCGGCCGGAACAGAGGCCATGGGCACTGTTTTCAGTATACCTCTACGAGGGCAATTATCAAAGGTTTTTTACCCAGGTAAATTGCTCGCCTTCTATGGGGGTAAAATTACGACCGTTGATCCACAGTGCATACAATTTTACTATTGGGTGGGCAAGGCAGCAATGCGGGAAGTTTTGACTTTTCAATAGGTAACTGCAGAAAAAGAAGCTGCAAAGCTCTGAGTACTTTCTCTCCTGAGGAAATGTTCAAGTTCCCTTTGAAAATTGATGCTAAGCTCATGAGTAAAAATATGCAAGGGCTATTCACCAATGCAGGCAATTTTGAAACATTGCCTCCCGAATGTTGTATTATTCAGACCATGGTATATAAACACAGAGAGGATAATTTTAAAAGACCTGTGTGTGTGCCCATATATGCGTATATTTGGCCGCGTGCAGATCTTAAATTACCTGGGGTCCAGGGGGGGGTCCCGGTGTGATCTTTTATTCTCAGGCCTCCGGTGCGTTGTAGAAATGGCGCCGGCGCCACCTTTGCCCTGTCATATGACAGGGCAAAGGTAGCGCTGGCGCCATTTTGTTTTTTGTCCCCCGACTTGCCAAAAGTCCAGCGGGGGGTCCGGGAACGACCTCCTGCACTCGAATCGTTTTGCCATACAAAATGCCATTTTGTACGGCAAAACGATTCGGGTGCAGGAGGTCGTTCCCGGACCCCCGCTGGACTTTTGGCAAGTCTTGTGGGGGTCAGGAGGTCCCCCCAAGCTGGCCAAAAGTCCCTGGGGGTCCAGCGGGGATCCAGGAGCGATCTCCTACGCTCCTGACGTCAGGGGACAAAAAACAAATGGCGCCGGCGCTACCTTTGCCCTGTCATATGACAGGGCAAAGGTAGCGCCGGCGCCATTTCTACAACGCACCGGAGGCCCGAGAGTAAAAGATCACACCGGGACCCCCCCACTGGACCCCAGGTAATTTAAGGCATTTTGGGGGGGTTCGGGAGGGTGGGGAATTTATTTTAAAGGGTCGGGGTGGGTTTTAGCGTTGTTTTAGTGTGCCGGTTTTCCCGCCCTCCCCCGATTTATGATTTTTGACGATAAATCGGGGGAATTCCTATTAAATATCGCCTCTAACGATTTTTGACGATTTAAAATATATCGGACGATATTTTAAATCGTCAAAAAACGATTCACATCCCTAGTGAGTACCACCTATATTGAAAGCTTGAAAAATGTGAATTCCACAAGGAGTCTGTACCCTTCCTGGGATACATTGTTTCTAAGAACGGGTTTCAGATGGACCCCAAGAAATTAGAAAGTATCTGGGACTGACCCCAACCTACAGGCCTGAAAGCACTGCGCCGCTTCTTGGGCTTCACCAATTACTATCATTCCTATAAAAAACTACTCATCATTGACAGTCCCTCTAACTGCTATGACCAAGAAGGGAGCCTATCCAGCCAATTGGTCTCCTGAAGCCATATCAGTCTTTCTGACGCTCAAAGAGGCTTTTCAAAAGAAGCTATGCCTCCGCCATCCTGATCCACATCATCCGTTCATTGTCAAGATCAACGCATCAGACGGTGTGGGAGCGGTTTTAAGCCAGTATAGGGAATCTAATGTGCTCCATCCTTGCTCCTACTTCTCAAGGCAGTTCTCGCCTGCCGAAAGAAATTATGGAATGAGACACAAAGAGTTACTCACAATCAAGCTGGCCTTTGAAAAGTGGCATCCTTGGCTGGAAGGCGCACAACACCAAATTGTAGTATACACCGATCACAAAAATTTGGAGTACCTCAGACATGCTCAGCGACTCAATCACCATTAAGCAAGATGGTCCCTGTTTTTTAACAGATTTGACTTCTTTCTGAAGTATCGTCCAGGAGAGAAGAACACTTGGGCGGATGCCTTGTCACGATCCTTCTCCCCGCAGGATGTGCCAGACAAACCCCGTCACATCATTGACCCCAGAAGAGTGGTTCTTGCAGCCACTCATGTGGTACCTGCCGGGAAGATGGTGGTGGCCAGAAATCCAAGGAAGAAGCTGTTGAAGTGGGCGCACGATTCCCGTCTGGCTGGCCATCTGGGACAGAGTTGCACCCTAGCTATGTTACAGCAGTACTACTGGTGGCCAACCATGAAAAAGGACATACAAGCTTATGTGAGTTCCTGCGCTGTCTGTGCCAAGCAAAAACCACCAGCCGGATGTCCTTGGGGCCTGTTACAGCCTCTACCATTGCCGGATGAACCATGGACTCATATAGCAACCGATTTCGTGGTAGACCTGCCACCATCCAACAGAAATAACACCATTTGGGTTACTGTTGACCGCTTCTCCAAAATGGCACATTTTGTAGCGTTACCAGGATTACCCTCTGCTAAAGAGTTAGGAAAACTCTTTATTAAACACATCTTCTGCCTTCATGGGATGCCTAAGCATATCCTATCTGACAGGGGAGTGCAATTTATTGCAAAGCTTTGGAGAGCATTATGTCAAAAATTTGACCTCGCCTTGGACTTAGGCTGAGGATGGTAGGCAGAGGTTAACGGTCAAACTGAGAGGATGAATAGAACGCTGAAACAATTTCTGCAAACCTATGTCACGTTCGCGCCTTTTCTGTGTTTAAATGCCCTACACCTGTGTGAGCTTGCGCGCTCCGGGTATTTTCATAAAGGTATGTACATTTGTAAAGGTCGGTACTGTGTAGCCTTTCTTCACCATTGTTTATACTCACTGATATTTGTTTTATGTCTTAGATTAAAATATACCCCTGGTCCCTCCCGAAGCAGCCCAGCGAAACACGGGACCGTGTCGGGGGACCTGTTCAAATTCTGTTTCGTTGAACGCATGGAGTTGCCACTATAAAAATTGAGTCTTTCCATTATTGGAATTGCTAATAACCACCATAGAAATTGTGGTGATTAAATCTTGATCTTGCACCAGTGTTGTTGCGTGATACTTGCTTATGTGCAAGGGTTCGCTCCTTCTACATTTGGACTAGTGCCGCTCTATCGGAGCATGTTATGGCTACTGACGATTACACGTTTAGTTATTCGGAAGCCGCAGTGAACGCGGTACTTACAGCTAATCCTTTCTTTGAGGACTCCTCTTTGGATACTACTCCTCCAGTGACCTGGACGGATCTGATCAATACTCAGAAGCGATTGACCAGGGCTGAGCTCCACTAATCAACACTTATAGAATATTGTCGCATTCGCCGGATACCCAGGGGACTCCGTATTCAAAAAGAGCCTCGTCTCCACACTGACAACCCCGCATTTCTAGCGTGCTGGAATAAAATACTCAATAAATGCTCTTTGGATTTGATGGTGCTGATTATCGAAACTAATAAAGAGCTTATTGACCAGTTGAAAGCAGAAGTCTCTCTTAAAACTGAGACGATTAAATCATCTACAGTGGTGGACCTGTTCGATCAGCAACTTCAGGAATTTCAAGCAAATTTATCTAAGTTCCGCTCTGAACTGAAAGCGGTTAAATTCAGCAAATTCCAGCGGGACGCTACCGATTATCAGACGGGGTACGTATACAGATGGATGAGTCAGAAACCTGCCAAGAAGGTTACCTTTGCCGAGGACTCTTCTTCGTCAGGAGATTCCTCATCAGAAGAGCAGGCAGCACAACGCCCTCGGGGAGGGGCTCAGCGTTGGAATCGTGGACAACAACCTCAAGATGGCGCACCGCTATTCAGCGAACAGACTGGTCAAACTTCCTCCGACTCTGCTTTGGGACTCTCTGCATCCTCTCGGTATGCATCGATCGCGGCATCTTTTTTAGACTCGGGCCACGGTCAACGCAACACCCGGGGATCGCGAGCGAAGGGAACTATAACAGTCCAGCGAGCACAGAGACCAGCTCGTGTAACACGATCACAAGCGGATCCGTGGCAGTAAACCGGGAGACTGTGTTTAACTTATCCTCACATGGTCTTTCTGAATGTGAATTAAGGGTTTTAGAGAAGGGACTTTCCTTTGTCCCCACGATTAAGGGTGATATATTTGATGTATTCACACACCTCCACCGCTTTTTTCGCTTGCTGAGACTTAAATTATTCTTTTTGGATTCTGACACATCTACGGATATGTCAGTTATGCGCCCGCGGTCTCGGTGGATCCCCCCAGGCCCTATTGATGTCTCCCTCGGTGCTTTTGAACGCCTAGTCAGTAGGGATGTACGCACGATCTTTTTATCCAAACGATTTATTCGGTATAATATGACTAGAGACGAGACACATGCTTTAATGTCCTTAAGCAGGGATCATTCTATCATGATTAAACCAGTGGACAAGGGTGGCGGGATCGTCGTCCAGGACCGTTCTGATTATGACACTGAGGTTGTTCGCCAATTGAGTGACCGTGAATTTTATAGCCCATTATTGACTCATCCCACCGAAGAACTACAGGGTACTATCAAACAACTTGTTCAGGAAGCATTAGACCGGCATATTATTACAACTAAAGAAGGGAAATTTCTCACCACCCCACATCCTGTTACACCACAGTTCTACACGTTACCCAAAATCCATAAAACGCTGATGCATCCGCCTGGTCGTCCTATCGTCTCGGGCATTGGCTCTCTTCTTGAACCCTTATCCCAGTTTGTGGACTATTTCCTAAAACCTTTTGTGTCGCTAATTCAGTCATATGTGAGGGACTCCACTCATTTGATCTCCATATTATCTGAACTGCCATTTCCCCCTAACCCATTCTTTTTTGTTACACTTGATGTTATCTCACTATATTCAAATATTCCTCAGACTGAAGCACTTCAAGTGATCTCACACACTTTGGACAAACGCCCACGACCTCATCGTGTACCTACTTCTTTTTTAATGCAGTTATCTGAACTAGCCCTCACTGAGAATTTCTTTCAGTTCCATGATTCATACTTCAAACAGATTAAAGGCACAGCTATGGGGGCCACCATGGCCCCCAGTTTGGCTTGTCTCTTTATGGATAATTTTGAGAGTCAATTTATCTATCCTTCTGAGTGGTCCAGATTCATTTATCTTTGGCGTAGGTACATTGACGACGTCTTGGTGATTTGGATGGGCACAGATATACAATTTTATTGTTTTCTGGATTGGCTCAACTCTCTCAATGCCCATATACAATTTAACTTCTGTATTCACCGTTGGAAAATCGCTTTTTTAGACATTTTGATTACTGCAGGTCAGGAGCATTTTGAAACATCTATTTATCGGAAGCACACTGACCGGAACACTCTATTACAGTATCAGAGTTGTCATCCTCGCGCCTTGCGCGACAATATCCCAACAGGCCAGTTCTTACGTTTACGCCGCCTATGCTCCACCCGCCTGGAATTTTTAACACAGGCAAAAGTAATGACCAACCGTTTTCTGGACCGCGGCTATCCCCATAGGGTAGTCAAGAGAGCTTTTAAGAGAGCGCTATACACAAACCGGGACTGGCTATTTTTACCATCCTCCAGTTCGCTTGATGAATCTAACAACTGTATTCTGCCATTTTCAATAATGGGGAGCACCATTGCTGAGACGATACGGCGACACTGGTCAGCACTTTCACTCACAGAACTGTTACGCGGCCCGCTTCGTTTTACTTTTAAGCGTGGCAGAAATCTACGAGACAGGCTAGTGCATACTTACCCATTCATTGACACATCTGACAATTTAGGAATACATGGTCCTTGTGGTCATTGCACTATGTGCAGCCACACAGCCAATATGTCAGAATTCATACATCCACTTACGGGGCGGGTGTTCAAACTTCGCTCTTCCTCGGACTGTCTCACTAAAGGGGTGATATATATTGTGAAGTGCCCATGCCCGTTGCTCTACGTGGGAAAAACCACACGCATGTTAAAAACTCGAATAATTGAACATTGTTCTAACATTCGTTTACACAGACTTGATGAACCCCTGGTGTCCCACTGGCTTGAATGCGAACATACCATCTCTGATCTCTCCTTCCTGGTGATCGAGGTTGTGCGCCGCCCTCCCCGGGGAGGCAACTACCCCGAGATCCTAGGCAGGAGGGAGCAGAGATGGATCTTTATTCTAGACACGGTAGCCCCCTCTGGCCTCAATAAAGAAATTGAGTGGTACCTGTTTTATTAGATGGGTATCCACTGTGCGGATCCGCCGAGACCAGCTGTAAGTTGACAGCTCTCGCGAGAGCTGTCACGTTCGCGCCTTTTCTGTGTTTAAATGCCCTACACCTGTGTGAGCTTGCGCGCTCCGGGTATTTTCATAAAGGTATGTACATTTGTAAAGGTCGGTACTGTGTAGCCTTTCTTCACCATTGTTTATACTCACTGATATTTGTTTTATGTCTTAGATTAAAATATACCCCTGGTCCCTCCCGAAGCAGCCCAGCGAAACACGGGACCGTGTCGGGGGACCTGTTCAAATTCTGTTTCGTTGAACGCATGGAGTTGCCACTATAAAAATTGAGTCTTTCCATTATTGGAATTGCTAATAACCACCATAGAAATTGTGGTGATTAAATCTTGATCTTGCACCAGTGTTGTTGCGTGATACTTGCTTATGTGCAAGGGTTCGCTCCTTCTACATTTGGACTAGATTTCAATTACCCCAATATTGACTGGGTAAATGTAACATCAGGACTTGCTAGAGACATAAAGTTTCTGGATGTAATAAATGATTGCTTCATAGAGCAATTGGTTCAGGAACCAACAAGAGAGGGAGCTATTTCAGATTTAATTCTTAGTGGAATGCAGGATTTGGTGAGAGAGGTAACGGTGGTGGGGCCACTTGGCAACAGTGATCATAACATGATCAAATTTAAACTAATAATTGGAAGGGGGACAATATGTAAATCTACAGCTCTAACACTAAATTTTCAAAAGGGAAACTTTGATAAAATGAGGAAAATAGTTAGAAAAAAACTGAAAGGTGCAGCTGCAAAGGTTAAAAGTGTTCAACAGGCTTGGACATTGTTTAAAAATACAATCCTAGAGGCACAGTCCATATGTATTCCACACATTAAGAAAGGTGGAAAGAAGGCAAAACAATTACCATCATGTTAAAAAGTGAGGTAAAAGAGGCTATTTTAGCCAAAAAAACATCCTTCAAAAATTGGAAGAAGGATCCATCTGAAGAAAATAGGATGAAACATAAGCATTGTCAAGTTAAGTGTAAAACATTGATAAGACAGGCGAAGAGAATTTGAAATGAAGTTGGCCATAGAGGCAAAAACTCATAATAAAAACTTTTTAAACTATATCCGAAGCAAGAAAACTGTGAGGGAGTCGGTTGGACCATTAGATGACCGAGGGGTTAAAGGGGCTCTTAGGGAAGATAAGGCTATTGTGGAAAAACTAAATTAATTCTTTGCTTCCGTGTTTACTAATGAGGATGTTGGGGAGATAGCAGTTCCGGAGATGGTTTTCAGGGGTGATGAGTCAGATAAACTGAACGAAATCACTGTGAACCTGGAAGCTGTAATAGGCCAGATTGACAAACTAAAGAGTAGCAAACCACCTGGCCAGATGGTGCATCCTAGGGTACTGAAGGAACTAAAAAATGAAATTTCTGATCTATTAGTTAAAATTTGTAACCTAACATTAAAATCATCCATTGTACCTGAAGACCGGAGGGTGGCCAATGTAAGCCCAATATTTAAAAAAGGCTCCAGGGATGATCCAGGTAACTATAGACCAGTGAGCCTGACTTCAGTGCCGGGAAAAATAGTGGAAACTATTCTCAAGATCAAAATCGTAGAGCATATAGAAAGACATGGTTTAATGGAACACAGTCAACATGGATTTACCCAAGGGAAGTCTTGCCTAACAAATCCCCTTCATTTTTTTGAAGGGGTTAATAAACATGTGGATATAGGTGAACCAGTAGATGTAGTGTATTTGGATTTTCAAAAGGCATTTGACAAAGTCCCTCATGAGAGGCTTCCACGAAAATTAAAAAGTCATGGGATAGGAGACGATGTCCTTTCGTGGATTACAAACTGGTTCAAAGACAGAAAACAGAGAGTAGGATTAAATGGTTAATTTTCTCAGTGGAAAAGGGTAAACAGTGGAGTGCCTCAGGGATCTGTACTTGGACCGGTGCTTTTCAATATATATATAAATAATCTGGAAAGGAATACAACGAGTGAGGTTATCAAATTTGTGGATGATACAAAATTATTTAGAGTAGTTAAATCACAAGCGGATTGTGATACATTACAGGAGGAGCTTGCAAGACTGGAAGATTGGGCATCCAAATGGCAGATGAAATTTAATGTGGACAAATGCAAGGTGTTGCATATAGGGAAAAATAACCCTTGCTATAGTTACACAATGTTAGGTTCCATATTAGGAGCTACCACCCAGGAAAAAGATCTAGGCATCATAGTGGATAATACTTTAAAATCATTGGCTCAGTGTGCTGCAGCAGTCAAAAAAGCAAATAGAATGTTAGGAATTATTAAGAAGGGAATGGTTAATAAAACGGAAAATGTCATAATGCCTCTATATCGCTCCATTGAATATATCCGCACCTTGAATACTGTATACAATTCTGGTCGTCGCATCTCAAAAAAGATATAGTTGCGATGGAGAAGGTACAGAGAAGGGCAACCAAAATGATAAAGGGGATGGAACAGCTCCCCTATGAGGAAAGGCTGAAGAGGTTAAGGCTGTTCAGCCTGGAGAAGAGATGGCTGAGGGGGTATATGATATAGGTCTTTAAGATCATGAGAGGTCTTGAACGAGTGGATGTGAATCGGTTATTTACACTTTCAAATAATAGAAGGACTAGGGGGCATTCCATGAAGTTAGCAAGTAGCACATTTAAAACTAATCGGAGAAAATTCTTTTTCACTCAACGCACAATAAAGCTCTGGAATTTGTTGCCAGAGGATGTGGTTAGTGCAGTTTTTGTAGTTGGGTTCAAAATGGTTTGGATAAGTTCTTGGAGGAGAAGTCCATTAAAGGCTATTAATCAAGTTTACTTAGGGAATAGCCACTGCTATTAATTGCATCAGTAGCATGGGATCTTCTTAGTGTTTGGGTAATTGCCAGGTTCTTGTGGCCTGGTTTGGCCTCTGTTGAAAACAGGATGCTGGGCTTGATGGACCCTTGGTCTGACCCAGCATGGCAATTTCTTATGTTCTTATGAGGAGGGAGGTAATACCTAAAATGGCCAAACTGACAATAATCTTCATTGCTATTACATTTTTTATGATATTCTGCTTTTGGTATTGTGGCCTGGATTATCCTTTTTAAATTACAGTAAAGACTATTTTATTTGAACACCATTCTTGGACTATTATTTCCCAATTTTCCTACCCTTTTTAGTGGGTGAACTGTATGGCTGAACATTGTGTGAATCCATTTATACACCCTTGTTGCTGTAATTTGCCTTCATTGTTCCTTCGCTGGACTGTTTGGCACCTGTTGGAGGGTCCTCTACATCCAGCCACAGCCTGGAGAGTGAAGAGTGGATAGACACCCCAGGGGCCCCAGAAGATTATTTTTCCTCCCTGTCCCGATTGAACCCGTACCCATACCATCCTCTTTCTACCACTGACCCTAATTTGAATACTGAATCGCCCGCTCTCCCGCGGACTTTACTATATCGGCCGGTTAGTGAGCGATAAAGCACCAAGCAGCAGAACCAGCTAAAAATGGAATATACAGGACCATGAGAGGGATTTCAAGTGACGGGGCATCAATGTTGTACAGATTATTAATCTCACCCGAAAGGTCAAGACAAGAGGGCCAGTCCTCACCTCACAGTTCAGACCTAAGGCTGCGCCTTATCAAATGATGCTTTTGTTTTTTGGCCCAGCGAAAAACAATCCATCCCTCAAAGAAGCCGCTGCGACCGTCACAACGTCATACGTAGCCAAGGGGCGGGGCGAGTACGTAATCCAGAGAGAGGCGAGGAACACATGTCCCACCCACTCTTCACTCTGACCATCCAGCGGGCCGATACAGTAAAGTCCGCGGGAGAGCGGACGAACGCCCGCTCTCCTGGCGCACGCACTGGCCCTTCGCCGGTGTGCGCGATTCTCTATTTAAATTAGGTGACGCAGTAGATCCGGGTAAAAGGAGGTGCTAGGGACACTAGCGCATCCCTAGCGCCTCCTTTTTGACAGGAGCGGCGGCTGTCAGCGGGTTTGACAGCCGACACTCAATTTTGCTGGCATCGGTTCTTGAGCCCGCTGACAGCCACGGGCTCGGAAACCGGACACCAGCAAAATTGAGCATCTGGTTTTTGGCCCGACAGCCGCGGGCTGAATTCCAATTTCTTTTTTTTTACTTTTCGGGACCTCCGACTTAATATCGCTATGATATTAAGTCGGAGGGTGCACAGAAAAGCAGTTTTTACTGCTTTTCTGTGCACTTTCTCGGCGCTGGAAGAAATTAGCGCTGACCCAAAGGTGAAAGTAAAATGTGCGGCTGTATCCCGTGCGCATACCTAATAGGGCCCTCAACATGCATTTGCATGTTGAGGGCGCTATTAGGTGCCGCGGGTTGGACGTGTGTTTACCTCTCCCTCTTACGGATATGGCGCGCTCCAGTTTTGATTGGTGGCTTATCTTGGACAACTTTTCCCGAGGAGTTCCCCTGGAGGTGCCCGAATGGACAGTGGTGACCATGGACGCCAGCCTCTCTGGTTGGGGAGCGGTTTGCCTGAGGAAGTCTGTGCAGGGACAATGGTCCCAGCAAGAATCTCAGTGATCGATCAATCATCTGGAAACCAGGGCAGTGTGGTTAACGTTGCAAGCGTTCCACCCTCTCCTCCAGGGGAAGTCAGAATTCTTTCCAACAATGTGACCACAGTTGCTTATATCAATCGCCAAGGGGGAACCAAGAGCTAGCCAGTGGCCACGAAAGCCCAGCAGCTGATCGGCTGGGCGGAGAAGCATTTAGTAAGTATTGCAGCATCTCACATAGCAGGAGTCGACAACGTTCAGGCAGACTTTCTCAGTCTGCACCACCTTGATCCCAGGGAATAGGAGCTCACAGACAAAGCTTTCCAGCTCATATGCGACACATGGGGCATACCCCGCATGGATCTCATGACAACATTTCATAACGCCAAGGCTCCGAGCTTCTTCGGTCGCCGCAGAGTGTAAGACAAGCATAGAGAATATTTACAAGAGAAACAGGAGCAGAAGGGGTAAATTCCCTGGTGCTGCCCTGGCTGACTGATGTGCTGCTGTACGACTTCCCTCTTTGGCCACTGATAGGCAAAGTGCTCAGGAGAGTGGAGATACACCCAGCAAAAGTCATCTTCATGGCTCCAGAGTGGCCGAGACGGCCTTGGCTTGCGGATCTGGTCAATCTGGCAGTGGCGGGTCCCCTGAGGTTTCCACTGCTCCTGGACCTTCTCCATCAAGGAGAGTTCGATCGCTTTTGTCTAGCGGCATGACTTTTGAGAGGCGTCACCTGAGGAGCAAAGGGTATTTGAACGCTGTGGTGGCAACACTTCTCCGATCGCGCAAGACATCCACCAACCTCGCGTATGTGCGCGTGTGGAGAATCTTGGTGCGTGGACTGGGCGATTGTTCCTACTCTGTCTTCGGTGTTGGATATTTTAGTTTCTTACAATCCAGACTCGCCAAGGGCTTATCGTGTAGTTCCCTGAGGGTTCAGGTGGCAGTCTTGGTTTGTTTGCGTGGTTCCATTCAAGGTGTGGCATTGGTTGCTCACTCCAGTGTGGCTTGTTTCCTAAAGGGGGCAAAGCATTTACATCCCCCGATCAGGCACCCTTGTCCTCCTTGAAATCTGAACTTTGGTTCTCTCAGCTCTGTGTTCGGCACCCTTTGAGCCTCTGAAAATGGCTACAGTAAAGGATCTCACGTTAAAGGTGATTTTCCTTATCACTATCACATCTGCTCGCAGGGTATCGGAGCTCCAGGCTCTATCCTGTAGGGAGCTGTTTCTGAGAATTTCGGATTCTGGTGCGGACGGTTCTTCCTTTCTTCTGAAGGTGGTGTCTGCTTTTCATGTGAATCAGTCAGTGGAACTTCCGTCATTTCCCATTTTGGACCTGTCAGACCCTATGTCTAAAGACTTACAGGAGCGACCTCCTGCACTTGGGCCGTATTGCCAATATTCAAAATGGCGCCGGTGCTACCTTTGCCCTCACTATGTCATACGACCCGTATGACTTTTGGCAAGTCTTGTGGGGGTCAGGAGGTCCCCCCAAGCTGGCCAAAAGTCCCTGGGGGTCCAGTGGGGGTCTGGGAGCGATCTCCTGTACTCGTGACGTCGGGTGACAGGAACCAAAATGGCGCTGGTGCTACCTTTGCCCTGTCATATGGTAAGGGCAAAGGGCCACCGGCGCCATTTCTATTAACGCAGCCGTGGCCCGAGAGCGGGAGATCGCGCCGGGACCCCCCATTGGACCCCAGGTAATTTAAAACATTTTGGGGGGTTCGGGAGGGTGGGGGATTTGTTTTAAAGGATCGGGGTGGGTTTTAGGGTTGTTTTGGTGTGCCGGTTTTCCCGCCCTCCCCCGATTTACGATTTTTTAACAAAAAAAACCATGACGATCAGATTTCCCTCCCCCCCCTCCAGCCAAAATCGATCGTTAAGACGATCGATCACACGATTCACATCCCTAGTCCTAACCTCTTTAGTCTTTCCTCATAGGTGAGTTGTTCCATTCCCCTTATCATTTTGGTAGCCCTTCTCTGTACCTTCTCCATCGCAATTATATCTTTTTTGAGATGCAGTGACCAGAATTGTACACAGTATTCAAGGTGCGGTCTCACCATGGAGCGATACAGAGGCATTATGACATTTTCCATTTTATTCTCCATTCCTTTTCTAAGAATTCCCAACATTCTGTTTGCTTTTTTGACTGCCGCAGCACACTGAACTGACGATTTCAATGTGTTATCCACTATGACGCCTAGATCTCTTTCTTGGGTTGTAGCACCTAACATGGAACCTAACATTTTGTAACTATAGCATGGGTTATTTTTCCCTATATGCATCACCTTGCACTTATCTACATTAAATCTCATCTGCCATTTTGATGCCCAATTTTCCAGTCTCATAAGGTCTTCCTGCAATTTATCACAATCTGCTTGTGATTTAACTACTCTGAACAATTTTGTATCATCTGCAAATTTGATCTCACTCGTCGTATTTCTTTCCAGATCATTTATAAATATATTGAAAAGTAAGGGTCCCAATACAGATTCCTGAGGCACTCCACTGCCTACTCCCTTCCACTGAGAAAATTGTCCATTTAATCCTATCCAGCATAGCTCTCTGCTTCAACGGCAGGGGAGAAGAAAAACTGATACTACATGCATATCCAGCATAGCTCCCTGCTTCAACGGCAGGGGAGAAGAAAAACAACCAATAAGGGCTGAATAACACAGTCTGGGTAAAACAAATAAGCATGGGTGTAGCTTGCTTATTGCGGCGGTTACTTCCCCTACTACCCATAACTAATCAAGCTTGATATTTCACTTGGTTGCAGCTCCATCACTGCTCTCTACATTAATGGTGGGGGTGGAAGGAAAATAGAACCAAAGAGCTAAGAGAAACAGATAAGTATGAGAAAAAAAAATGTGAAGTTTGCTGGGCAGACTGGATGGGCCGTTTGGTCTTCTTCTGCCGTCATTTCTATGTTTCTATGTTTCCTGTCTTTTAGCCAGTTTGCAATCCACGAAAGGACATCGCCACCTATCCCATGACTTTTTACTTTTCCTAGAAGCCTCTCATGAGGAACTTTGTCAAACGCCTGTTTCATGTTCCTGGTCTCTCACCAGTTCCTGTCTTCAGCGTCTTCAGTCAAGTTCCTGATGTTCCAGTCTTTGTCCCTTCTTCCAGGTCTTTTCTTTCATCTTCCTCCAGGTATGCCAGTGACATGGTCCATGAGCAGCCCATGAGTTGTGTAGGGCATCTCGTGGCACAAGGCCTGTCTCCAAGACCATCTCTGCTGGTCAAGACTCCAGATGTCCCTTGTTTTTAAATGCCGTGATTCCATCCCTGGTTCTGAGTTCCTGAATGCCAGGGTCCCCTGGTCCTGAGTTCCTGAGTCTGAGCCCCTGAATCCTGTTCCTAGTATTTGGAGTGCCTTGTCCCAGCTTCCGTCCATGTCCAAGTATCAAGTCCAGAGTCTGCTCCGCCTTTGGCATGGTCCGCTGTCAGCCCACGGGCTGTGTAGAGCGTGCTGTGGCACAGGGTTCATTTCGAAACCTGAATCTGATCCCTGAATCTGAACCCGAGTCTTCATCTAAGTTCTAAGTCTTCAGTGCCTTCGTCTTGTCCTAGTATCCAGTGTTCATCTAAGTTCCAAGTCTTCAGTGCCTTCGTGATGTCCTTGCTACCAGTCATCTTCTTTCCTCGACCCCTGTCTGTCCTGATTCTTAAGCTGTTCCCAAGTGGCAAGTCCAAAAGGGCTTTCAGAGTGGCTGGAGGGCTACCCCAGAGACCAGCATTGTGTTGCTGGGTCTCACTCCTGTGTGTGCAGGTTCAGTGGAGGCTTGGGTGTTCCAAATGTTCCAAGTCTCCAAGTTTCTGCCCAGCTCATACTCGGATATACTCGCCTACCCACAGTGTGTACCTTGGAGCCTTGCCCTGGGGTTGTGCTGTGGCCCAAGGACTCACGCTCACATCTGCTCCTGAGCGCCATCTGTGCTCGCAACAGCAGCTCTATTTCCTCATTTTATCAGTCTCTGTTTTAAAAGTTAAAAGCTAGACCAGCATTTCATTGTCTGTTTGTTCATTCTGGCCAGGCAGAGAGTTATATACCCCCATCGCTATACTCTTCCCCATCTCACATGGAATTTCTGTCTATACATATTCCATAGTGCATTTAGTCTCCTGCAGACTCTTTATCTTGTTTGACTCTATGCCATCCCTAACATATAGCACCACTCCCCCCCCCCCCAACAATTTGATCCACCTTATTATTGCAATATCATTTGTATCCTGGTATCATACTATCCAACTGGTTATCCTCTTTTCACCAGGTCACTGAGATGCCAATTGTATCTACCTCTTCATTCAGTCCTATACATTCTAACTCTCCTATCTTATTTTTTAGCCTTCTTGTATTAGCAAGGTACATTTTTTGCTTGTGTAACCCTTACTGGGTGGTTTAAGCTCCAAGGGCACCCAAACATTTGTTTTCTTCAGGGCTTCTCGGGCTAGCAATTGACTCCCATGCTTGACTCTTTATCCCATGGTGGATTCTTTTTATGGGGGAAGCTCTCGCTTATGGCCCAGACAATGGTGTCTTGCTTTCAATGTGTGTAGAGTGTAGTTGCATCCCAAGGGGTGAGATGCTGGAACAAATCAGATAGGTCTGGACTCTGGATGTTAAAATAAAGTTTACTGATTTGACGATGATTAAATAAAAGTCCATTTGTCCATAATGTTGAAGTTACATCTGACTACTGGTACATGTGTATTTCTCTGTAGGTAGGTGTCCTTAATTTCAGGCATCTGGGTAGAGCTCCCAAGGTGGTTTTAATTGTACAAAGCTCACCCAGCAGCTAACCTATTGGAGGGGTCCCCACATTCACAGCAAAAATACAGTCCTATCTGATTCTATATCCTTCCTGGACTCCCAGCCCATCCTGGCCCCATGGCTGGAGATCTGATTTGGGTCTCCAGATCTTGCACATTCTCTTTAGCTCAGAGGTTGGAGAGTTCTCTTGAAGAAAAGTCAAAAGGGATCAGGCCTCCTCAGCTCTGCATCCCTGTGGGGAGGGGTGAATCAGAAAAAAAGATCCCCACGCAGCCAATATCCAAAACCTACTTCTAAAAGTAAAGCTGGATACATCTTCAGCCATCACTGTCTCTCTCAGCAGGAACTGTCACTGGTGCTGGCCTCACCTAGGGTATAGAGGGCTCACAGGTCTTCAGTCCTCTGGGTGAGAGTTCTTTTGCCCAAAAGGGAAGATGGCATAAAAATCTCTTTCTCTCTGTAATTAACATGAGAAGGACCCTCTGGTAGGGAGTGCTCGATTTTGAAGTGATACCTCATCAAGCACTCCACAGTTTTAGAGAGCCTCTGAACAATGAGGATGTTTTGGTTTTACTCTCTGGTGAAGCCTCACTCTGCACTTCAGTTTGGCTGGGAGGCCTCACCAGAAAGTAAAACCAAAACATCCTCATTGTTCAGAGACTCTCTAAAACTGATCACACTGAGTTCTAAAATGCTGGACTACAGCCCTCCAGGTTGGGAGGGGCTGAGGGGGATGGAAGGCTCATGATATTAGAATTCTCTACAGGACCTAATGACATCAAGAGGCCAACCCATATGGGTGCCACATTTGTATTTACAAGTTTCTGAGCAGTTGACAGGGATACTTTGGAGTCTTTTAACTCAAGCTGCTCTTTACTTGAAGACAGCTGGGCTACTCTTGCCATTATTGAACTTTTCTGTCAGGATGCTTTAACTCCCTGGTCTACCTCCCTCCGAACCATGTGCTGCTGAGCGACTGTCAGCTTTCCCCCATGGTCTAGTTTAAAAGCTGCTCTATCTCCTTTTTAAACGTTAGCACCAGCAGCTTGGTTTCGCTCCGGTTAAGGTGGAGCTCATCCTTTCAGAATAGGCTCCCCCTTCCCCAGAATATTCCCCATTTCCTAACAAATTTAAAACCCTCTTCCCTGCACTCATCCATGCATTGAGTTTCCAGAGTCTGCCTGTCTCTGAGATCCTGGGTACAGAACAGGGAGCATTTCAGAGAACGCTACCCTAGAGGTTCTGGATTTCAACTTTCTACCTAAAAGTCTAAATTAGGCTTCCAGAACCTTCCTCCAATGCCTTCTTATGTCATTGGTGCCCACATGTACCACGGCAGCTGGCTCCTCCCCAGCAGTGTCTAAAATCCTGTCTAGGTGACGTGCGAGGTCCTTCACCTTCTCACCAGGCAGGTAAGTTACCAAGCGTTCCTCACATCTGCCAACCAGCCATCTACCTACATTCATAATCATTGAATCAAGCCCTTAGAGACCCACCCTCAATACAAGATGAAAATGCATCACCTGGAGAGCAGGTCCTAGCTACAGGATCATGTTCTGCTACACCAGGTAACCTTGCTGCTGCAAGGCAGCACAGAGGCTGCCAGACTAGAGTTGGGGACTTGACTACTCTATCCCTGAAGATCTCCTCTAGGAGCAGCCTAGAGGAGGGAAGCCAGCATTCAAATCCTGGGGCTGATACTTGTGACCTTGGGCAAGTCACTTTACCCTCCATTGCCTCAGCTGGAAACTTAGATTGTGAGCCCTCTGGGGATAGGGAAATACCTACAGTACCTGAATGTAGTCTGCTTTGAAGTGCCTGAAAAAGCAGAATATAAATAAATTCCCCAGCTGACTCCGTGGAGTGAGTAACAGGAATTAGATTTACCTTGTGGGATCTGCCAGGTACTTGCGACCTGGACTGGCCACTGTCATAGACCAGATGCTGGGCTTGATGGATCTTGGTGTGACCCAACATGAAAATTCTTATGTTCTTAGATTTTTGGAATGATGAATGCATTCCTTTTACTGGGAGACAACCTGCTGTTACATGATAAGAGTCTGGAGTCACATAAAGTAGATCTAATTCCTGTTACTCACTCCCAGGGATAGCAGTAGCTTTCCTAGTCTATCTGGCTAATAATGTGTTATGGACTTTTCCTCCGGGAGCTTGTCCAAATCTCTTTTAAACCCCACTATGGTCATCACTTTGATCACATCCTCTGTTAACAGATTCTTCAGCTTGAGTGAAAAAATACTTTCTCCAATTTGTTTTGACTCTGCTGGTTGTTAGTTTCATGGAGTGTCCCCTTGTTTTAGCATGGTTTGAGAGGGTAAATAACCAACCTTTATTTATCTGTTCCATCCCACTCATGATTTGGAGATGCGCACATCTTGCCTGCAGAAGGGTTTCATCTGCACTACTCTAGTTTTGTCTGCTTTGGGCACAGAGTCATGGCCATGGCCTGCAGTCATGCTGGGCGCTGGTGCTCTGCCGAACAAGACGTATTGCTTTTCACACCGACCTGTGCATCGCCTTGCTTCCCGACTCCTTTTTATTGCCCAAGACGCCATCGTGTAAGCAGTTCCTTTTCCCATTATGATCAGGAGTCCTGTTTAAACAGGGCTTGTTTGATAAGCATTATGTCCTTTAGGAGCTGCTACTCCAGGAGTCAAAATAGCATGAAATTTAATTTTATACCTGTTTGGCCAGGCTTGAGTCGGGCTGCCATCAGATTGAGATAAGAGCCCTCTGCGGGAGTGTGCTGTGCCAGGCCAGCATCTGGGGCTGAGCCTTTAATAACTGATGGTGCAGGAACGGCACTTGAGAATCCCCTGGCACGGTGAAGGCTGCCTTCCGCCCTCCCTGCCTCCCGCTCTCCCATGTTCCCTGGTTGCTCGGTGCTAAAGCAAACCAAAGCTGTGTTTGCCCAGCGTACTGTTACAATACTGCTGTCAAATATTTGTCAGCCATCAGCCCTGAGCTCTATAAAAGCATCAGCAGGCAGTCCCAGGTGAGGAAAGGACAGCAAGCCTCAGGCACCTGCACAGGTAAGCACAGATCTGGCAGCAGCACCCGCACAGCTTTCACTGTCCCTCGCAGGACAAGTTCAGCCAAAGTGCTCTTCCGTCTTTACTGCTATTTCATTTTTAATTGAAGTTTTTGATGTGCGATCCACATTTCGTGTCCGGTCGGCCACTTCAAAGCCATTCCCAATCTAAGGACTGACTTTTCAAAGAGGTTCTGTGCGTAAGCAGCGTGCATGCTGTTTTATAAATGTCAAGGGTACATGTCTATTTTCACTTTTGCACGTCCATCTTCCCAGGGGAAGAAAGGGACAGTCTAGGGGCATTCCAGGGTAGGGTTCAAAAGCAGGCGCAGGAGTTTCTATTTTGTAAGAGATACACACATATACATTACCAAACGTATCCATACACTTTTTTAACGGCTAATTGACTTGCGCAAGTGAAATCGGACTTTAGTTTCTGGGTGGCAGATCTTGGTAAACTGGTGGGGGCATAGAGTAAAATGCAGGAGGGTTAAGGTGAACCAGTTGGGATGTTAGTGAACTGGTGATTCCCAGTACACACGCAAAATATTTCAAACAGTATACGTGCACCTTTTTAAAAATACCTGCCTTTGCTTTTAATTCTTGGTGTGTGATTATGTGGTGTAAGCAGTTATTTTGCATATAAAATAGGTATGTGTCTATTTATAAAATGGGGAAGGTATGCATTGAAAATGTATGCATGTATTTTTGGAGCAGAAATAAAATGGGTGGTTCCTGCTGCAGAGTTTATGAAATAATAGCATTCATCTCTGCAAATGCTGTACCACAGATGGGTTTGATAGCTGGGCTCCCTGTTTGTACCCAAGGGAGAAGTGACTTGCCCAAGGTCACAAGGAACCCCGGCTTTCCTGGTTAGCAGCCTGCTGCTTTATCCACTAGGCCACTCCTCCGCTTCATTCAATACCTCTTTGCTTTTGCAGTTTTGATATTCGTGATATAAAAGTTTGGCTACTGCAGCCTAGTGTGTAGCACACCATCAATGGTGAAGCCCACTTACTCATCTTGTGCTAGTTTAGTACCAGAGGTTCTCTCTCTCCTGGCAATCAACTAATCCGTTTCCTGTGTTTTAGATGTTCTGCTCTGTCTGAATAACTCTCTTCAATGATGTTCCCATGATTGGAACACCTTTTTCAAAAATACTAGAGCAGGTCTGAACTGTGTACTAGGGACACTGCATGAAGGGTGTTATGATTGGCTCTAGCTATCTGCTCATTATGGTGCATGTCCATGATGGTTACTCGAACTGTAAGACACGAGGAAAGCTGCAGTATGTCCTGTGTATTACGAACAGCACGATGTCAGAGTGAGGTCTGCATTGACAGCACATGTCACAAGGAAAGACTCAGTGTGTCCTGTGTATTAAGAACAGCAGCACGATGTCTGAGCTCTGCACTAACAGCACTTGACACAAGGAAAGTCACAGCGTGTCCTGTGTATTAAGAACAGCAACATGGTGTCAGGGTGAGGTCTGCACTGACAGCACATGACAAGGAATGTCACAGAATGTCCTGTGTATTAAGAACAGCAGCATGGTGTTAGGGTGAGTGCTGCATTTACAGCAGAGGGCATAAGGAATATCTCAGCATGTCCTGTATATTAAGACCAGCAACATGGTGTCAGGCTGAGGTCTGCACTGACAGCACATGACACAAGGAATGTCACAGTGTGTCCTGTGTATTAAGAACAGCAGCACGGTGTCGGTGAGTTCTGCATTTTCAGCAGAGAGCATAAGGATTATCTCAGCGTTTCCTGTATATTAAGAACAGCAGCACGATGTCAGGGTGAGTTCTGCATTTACAGCAGAGGGCATAAGGACAAGCTCAGCGTGTGCTTTGTATTAAGAACAGCAGAACAGTGTCAGGGTGAGGTCTGCACTGACAGCACATGACATAAGGATTGTTACACGTATCCCGTGCATTAAGAACAGCAGTACGGGGTCAGGATGAATTCTGCATTTACAACAGAGGGCATAAGGAATAGTTGTTTATTTATTTATTTATTTAAAATAATTTATATACCGTTTTTTACGAGAACATAACCAAAACAGTTTACAATAAAAATCTACATAATAGTTAACAAATTCATAAAATAAAGTAAATTAAAATAAGAATAAATAAAGATCTACACACGGTACATATCATTGACAGCATAAACAGGATGGGTAGGGGGGAAACACAGCATGTCTTGTGTATGTTGCGAGCGTGAACCCTTAACCCGAGGTGGTGGTGGCGCTACCTGTGAGGGAGACTCCCACAGGTCCCCACCATCAGGAGGAGAGGCCGGATGGGAAGCAGAAGCCAGCAGGAGCTTTGCCACTACCAGCCCACATTCCCCGCAGGTTGAGCCCTTGGGTGCTGGGACCAGATGGTCTTAGGTGGGCCTCTGCGCGGATGATCCCATGTAACACGGCCAGACGAGGCAAGAGGCAACCAGGAGCCAATGGTCCGAGGCAGGCAGCAGAAGACGTGGTCAGGTCCGGGCCAGAGGTCAGAGGCAGGCAGCAGAAGATGAGGTCAAGGAGCAATCCAGGTCAAGAGCCAAGGTGGGAAGAGGAGTAAAGGAACAGGAACTGGAACACAGGAAGTGGAGCTGGGAATCCGGAGCAGGAACAAGAACTGGAGACGGGTGCAGGAACAGCAACTCAGGAACTCTGGCAGACGACAGCAAGGAGACCTGTTGCCAATGCAATTTCTGACAGTCAGAGCTTGCCTTATATACCCAGGGCTGCTGACGTCATCATTAGGGGCTGCGGGAGCTTTTCCCTCCGTGGCCCCTGTAAATCCCTGACAGAGGTGCGTGCGCCTAGGAGCGGAGGCCAAGGAAGAAGGCAGCGGCAGCGTGGCCGGTGCAAAGGCATTCCCCTGCCGCGGATGGGAGGCAGCAGGAGAGGGTGGAAGACTGTCCCAGGTTCAGCAGGGTGGCCGGGAGATGGCAGGACCGCAACGGCAGCTGCCCACCACGGTTGAGGTGAGGAGGGCCGAGGTCGGGGCCCGGCGCCAGGAGTTAGGGGCTGCTGGCCTGTGGCCGGGAATTGTAACAGTGATTTAAGAACAGCAGCATAGTGGCAGACCTCAGTCTGCACTAACAGTGCACAGCACAAGGAATGTGTCCTGTGTATGATGATCTGCAGCACGGTGTCATGGTGAATTCTGCACTGACAGTAGATGACTTGAGGAACACCCCAGAGGGAATGCATTGGTGCTATTTAACATCTATTTATATAACATTTCTTTAAAGTTTTTTTTTTTTACAGACATTAGATACATTTGTTTAATAGAACCTAAAAGGTTCAAAGACTTCTGGGAAGCTGGATTTGTAATTTCAAATCCAGAGTGTAACACAGTATTGCTGTTTTAAGTTAATGAGATTACTCAAAAAATATCACCTGCATCTAGTGTGGCCTGAGGCTTTTATTTTTTTCTTGATTAACTATGCTCATTGTGACTGTTTGTGTAATGTTATGTCTATATGAAATAGCTTTAAATGTCTGTTTGTGATTTATTATGTATGCATAACATGTAATCCGCTTACAATGGCCAATGTTGAATTCGGCAGAATATAAGGGTCATAAATAAATATATAAATCACCTCACCCGATTTTGTCTCCACTGCTTCCTCTTTTGTAAGTCAAGTTTTATTGTTGTGCTACTAATTATTATTTTTTAATATATTTTTACACTTTTTGTAATAAAAGGTGTGCACTATTTATTAAAGCCAGCCTGTCTTTTTGAAAATAACATTTGGAGCCTGTGCCTCTGCTATTCCAGTTATAGTTATACTTTATATGTATCAGTGTGACACCGGCTTAGAGCTCTGATGAAAATTTGCTCTTCAGTTGTCTGTGCTGTATTCACACTTTCTGTATGTTAGTGTGACACCTGCATAAGGCTCAGATAAAAATCTGCTCTTCCGCTGTCTGTGCTGTCTTAATGTTTTACATGTGTTAGTGTGGCACCTGCATGAGGGTTCTGACAAAGGTCTAGACAGGTTCCTGGAGGGAAAAGTCCATAAATAAATTATTATTAGCCATGTGGACTTGGGAAAGCCACTGCTTATC
This sequence comes from Rhinatrema bivittatum, assembly GCF_901001135.1. Lineage (NCBI taxonomy): Eukaryota > Metazoa > Chordata > Amphibia > Gymnophiona > Rhinatrematidae > Rhinatrema > Rhinatrema bivittatum. The sequence continues at coordinate 47,650,047 of NC_042628.1, read as the reverse complement.
CCTGGTTATGAGCAAGGAGGATTGGATTTATTCTTTTGATCTATCCTACAGGATACTTGTGATCTGGACTGTTGGAGACAGGATGCTGAGCCCGATGGACCTTTAGACTGACCCAGTATGGCATTTCTTATGTTATAATGAAGATCCACTCTTCAGCTGTATATGCTGTATTCAGGATTTACAATTAACAGTATGATGCAGGGATGGGGCTCTGATGAAATCTACATGGGGATCCAAATATCAGTAGAACTGGATCGCGTTCCTTTCCTCTTTGAAAATAAAACATCGAGCTTGAGATGTTGTTGTTTTAATTAGTCCCTGTAGCACTTACTCAAAGGGGCTTAAATTCAAAGCATTTCCGCCAAAGACACAAAATAAGAAATACTGCTAAGTAAGCACATTACTGTTGCTTGCAAAGTGCTGCCTATGGGTGCAGTTTATACCACTCTATACCTTTTTATAAAGGATTTTGGCAGCATGGGTTCACCAAATTGATTTCGAAGTTCTTTTAGAGAAATTCACACATTATCATCCAGGATGATGCACATACGAACCAATTACAGATCTGGGGATTAGAGTTTGGATTTAGGATTTTAGGGCTTTAAGTCTACTCTCATTTTGTGTCTGTGGGAAAAATGCTTAGTGCATAGGGCCATGTCGTTAAAGTTGGTTGAGAAGTGTGTGGGGGGGAGGAAGACAGCACCATGTGGGTGTGAGTGAATATGTGTTAGGTGTGTGGATCAATATTAGAGCACAGGAGATGGCGAGGATCCTAAACTTCAGGAAAACTAACTTTGTTAAAATGGGGGAGTACTTCAAGGAGTCCCTAGCTGGATGGAAAAATGTAGGGGAGGTAGCAAAGCATCTGACTAATGGTACAGGCAAAATTCTGGGTAATTAGGTGTCTTTTTACCAGACCTCGGTGAGAAAGGTTTGTGTGTAAGAGATTGTGAAGTCAATATTCCAAGGCTTTGTCTAGGTACAATTTTGAGTTACCCAGACAAAACCCATGATTTTAAAATTGTACCCATGTGCATGTGTGTGACAGAGATGTATGTAAGACATGAAGCATATATATACGTGATACAGGGCATCCAGTTTGCTGTAGCTGAGCTATTGGCACTGATGCTCCAATGCTGCACCCCAAGCCTAAGCTTTTCCACCCCAGGTAAAATAACAAATGGTGACTGTTAGCGGCTACTTCTGGGAAATGCCTGAAGATCCTGAGAAGAGTTGCCCACTTTAGGCCTTTTTCATGCTTGCAGCTGTAAGCATATGGAGCTCACATGGGATTATGTAGGGAAAGGAGCTCATGAGACCTAACCCACCAATGCACTCTGCTGCCAGGAATGCTTTGCAGCTACTTAATGCGACAGGTGCAATAGTTCAGATGCACTACAGGCTGTAACGCTGCTATTTTTCTTTTTGCAGTTCATGCTCTCCTCCTTTCTGTGGGTAAGCTGCAAGAACCAATGGCTGCTGGGCTGATTGGGAAATGTGCAGAGCTCCGACTGCCCACCTCCTTCCAACACGCTTTCCTTCCCCAAGACACAGGCTTTCAATATGCCTCTGAGGAAGAGGAAGAAGAAGAAGAGCTGGAGGAGACAGAATCAGAGGGCAGTTCCTCTTGCCAGGCTTTGGAGGTAGAGGGCTCTTTGGCTGAGTATGGGCAGAGTGGCACTGAGATGACTCTGCAGTTGCTGAGGTTCTCTGAACTCATCAGCTGCGATATCCAAAGGTACTTTGGAAGGAAGACCAAGGAGGAAGATCCTGACGCTTGCAACATCTATGAGGATCATGTCTCGTGCAGCAAGTCAGGACGGGAGCAGTACTATGCGGACTTGGTGCGGATTGCACAAAATGGGGATGGGGAGGATGAAGACCAGAGCACCCCACTTCTGACCTGCGCGGAGTTGGACTGTCAAGTCTTGAAGTCTGTCTGCGGTAAAGACGGGACTCAGAAGCTGGGCCCATTGGCTGAGCTCTTCGAGTACGGCTTGCACAGGTATGTGAAGCAGGGGGTCTGTACTAGCAGGGAGGGCCAGAAGCACAGACTGGGCAAGAAGTATGCTCATGTGGTGCCCATGCATAAGAGGAAGCTCCCCCTCTCCTTCTGGAAGGAGCCTTCGCCAGCTAAGCCCTGCATCATCAACACAAGCACACCGGACTTCAGCGACCTCTTGGCCAACTGGACATCAGAAACGAATCCTGAGCTCATGGGTGGTAGCAGAGATCCAGCTAGTGACATGAACCATCAGGCCCTGGGAGAGGAGCATTTCCATGGAATGTGAGCTCTCAGGGCCGTGGAAGAGACGCATTTCCACAGGACAGGAATCTGGGAAAAGAGCACTTCCTCAGAACATGAGCTCGCAGGACACAACTGGGAGAAATGCATTGCTACGAAGCGTAAGCTCTCAGGACACAACTGCACCAGCTAACACCCTGGCTCTGACACGGATCCAGAATGTACAGACACTGGTGTGGCAAGGGTCTGTGTGTGTGTGTAAAACAGCATCTACAGATACATCCAATCCCTCTCACCTTATCCAATCTTATCCAGCCTTGTTCGCCACAAACCCATTACTACTAAGAGAAACAATCAGACACTCCCATTAGCTTTGCCACCTTATCCCATTGTGATGCTGCACTGGTTTTTTGCCCCATTGCATGCATGGACTTGTAGTTCTGATTTTCCCATTGATTTCCCTAAGGAAGTCAGAACTACACTTCCATGTGCGCTTTGTGGATAACACTAATACTGGACTGGCCTTTTCGCTTGACTTGAGATGAGACAGGAACCCTAAGCCCCGTGCCAACGTCCTCAGACAAGCACCACCCATAACACAAAGTTTAAAAGCCTGAAATGTCAGAGAACAACTCTGCAGTCACTTTCGGCACGGAAAAGCTTCATGAGTTATAAAATTGGAAGGTGGCTGGGTCACAGTTTAGGGGGCTTGAGGATATTCGTAAACAGGAAACACCTGGCTTGTAGGTTATAAACCATCAAATTCTGAAAAATGATAATATTAAGCACCAGTGCACATAGTACCGTACAAGAAGGTCGATGTGATTCTAGGGTCCTCGGACCTGGAGCCAGTGTAGGATCATGGCACAAGCTACCTAAGCTTAGGGCCTCAGATTATGAGGGGCTTCTAAAAAAAAATACTAAATGTCAAGTTTTACATTTTTTTTGATAATGCTTAAAGCTGACATGGCTTAGGGCCTCAGCATGTCTTAATCTGGCCCTGGCGTTATGGGACTGGTTTAAGCTCAGAGGGAGTGGTGCTGTGTCCTACCCTCATGCTGTTCTGCCAGTGCTCTTACAAAGAGCCCAAGCTAATTTGGGGCAGCTTTTTCCAAAGGCTGAAGATGGAAGAAAAGTCTTTATCTAAAACAGGCTTTGAGATTTCACTGTTTTGTTTTTTTTTTTTGTTGTTGTTCTTAATGGGGCCATTGGGGGACATTGGGGGAGGTGGAGGCTTGCCTAGCCAATGAGCCTCTTGGTTCTTTCCAGACCCGTGGTTAGTCAGCGCCCTGTCAGTGTTCCTGTGCAGGCAGACTGGCTGCAGCCTCCTAGGTTACAACACAAGATACTATCAATAGTATCTTGTGTTGTATGGGCACCAAGGGGTACCTGCTCATTAACTCAACACAACTAAAGCAAACTCTTATCACCTCTTACCCAGCCGGATCTGGAGCCTCCTGTCCTCCCACTCCAGCATCAGCAGCATCATATAATCTGTATCCTTCCACCCCTTTCATCCCATCCCAAGCACTACAAGACATATGCAGCCCTACACAGATACACACAAGAGACCGTCCCTGCTCCGTGCGTCTTACAAGGCAAACATGCACGACAAACAGGAATCTGTGGGAAGTGCATTTATTGTAGAAGATCGAAAAGCAGCTTCATGAAGGTGAGCGATAGACTGTGATGCTCTCCAGCCAGGTCTCAAGATGACAACTCCCAAACTGATCATTTATCCCATCCCGAATGACGCAGTGTCATTGGCGCCAGGGCAGTCGCTATGCTGAGACCAGAACAAAAACCACCCCGGCATAGATCCAGACCCAAGAGTCTTCCAAGAAAGAAGTCAATTGGACCGATGCTGCTTTCTATCTAATCTTTGATACAAATGGAATATTTAAAATAGAGCATAACTGTAGCAAAAAGATGCAAATGCATGTTATTAGCCTTTACTGTTTGTGCAATTGCCATGGAAAACCATCAAAAAGAGCTTGAGGGGGACTTAATATACTGTGCTCCCTAGTACAAAGAAAGAAACCACCTAAGGACATGTGCACTAGCTGTCTCAACATTGTTATTCTGATTATGTATAAGGTTAATAATTGGCTTTCATATTGTTAGTGTAGTGACTATGAGGTCTCCACTAGTGGCCCTAGCTCCCAGCCCATGGTTAGTCATCTAGAGGGGTTTACCATTCCTATTATGCACCTCCCCAGAGGCTTGCTAGGAGGTGTAGCCCTGCGTGCATGAGGAGGGGTTAGGACTGAGGAGAGTGAGGGAAGGAAGGAAGGGTTTTCAGTGCACCTCCCCCCAGTGTAGCACAGAGAGGGAGAGACCCTGCCCTGCCAGTCTTAGTGATAGACTGGAGGGAAGAGGGACATAGAGAGATTGGTTTGGTTTTTTTTCTATTTTTGTTCAGATCTTAAGATTTTGCTTTTTTTTTTAAACCTGGGAGGCAGAAATCCCCTCTCCAGTGGTGCAGGAGGGACCTGTATACTCCTTCACTCCATCAAGAGGAGGCTGCAGAGACCGGCCAGTGAAGATTTAGTTTGTTTATTTTTCCATCCGAGTGGGAAGGAAGTATTTTTTCTGCCCCCCCTTCCTTATCCAGAACCAGACTGTAAGAACAGTTCCAGTATAAGGCCCTTCTTCCAGAAGAGTCAGTATCTATTCGTTTGAAGAGGGGTTGACGGGAGAAGGAAAGAGGACATCTGGAGACCCTGAATCAGAGTTTCCACCCTGGGACACGGGCAGGTTGAAGTTTGGGAGTGCTCTCTGGACAACAGCTACTGTGAGGAATGGGATCTCTACCCTGGTTAGGATACCCCCCGCTACCTTGGGACACTTATTCATATCACACTTTGGACGAAATGCCAGTTCCAGGCTTCAGTACAAGTTAAATCAGTGCTCCCTTCAATTCTCAGAATCTGCATGTAACTGGACACTTTATTATTTGATCTTATTGATTTTTATACAGGCAACCACAGAATACATTAATTTGAACACCCATCCTGTTTTGTCAAGGTACCTGTCCCAAAGAGCAGTGGTAATGTGCACACACAGAAGGTTTCCAGAACCTGGGCCCAGAAGGTTAGCCTTCCCCCCACAGAAAAGAATCCACCCCTTGGAGACAGAAGAGTTCGTTATTCCCCATTTATCTGACCCAAGTTCTACGCCCTGTTCAATGTAATTCGCATTCTTACATGCTTGTTTTTCCGTTTATAATGTAAACAGAGATGATATGTAATATTTTACATGAATCCCAGTATATAAAAATGTTAAATAAACAAACAAACAAATAAATAAATAAATAAAAGGCAGAGGAGCTAGCCCCGTTTTAGAAAATCTTTTATGGCCCTTTGGAATTAGATATATTCCCTGAAAAAGGATTACATTAGAAGAAGAAGAGTCTTGAAATAAGATACAGGCTTCAAAAATGACTCAAACAAGCAGAAGCTGGGGGCAAAACCCCCCCCCAAATCACTGAGTCAGTACTTTCAAAGACAAGCACTGGGATTAATTGCTTCAGTTGAGACAGCATTTATCATCCTCTGAATTTCCTACCCTGTCAGGCCAGCCTTCATCTTCAAAGGCTCTCCAGGATCAAAGCTACAGCCAGCACGCACCCAGCTTGACCCTGCCGGTGACAGTTACTCGGAAAAGCCTGTAAATCCAGAAACAGCTACCCTGCTTCCTAATCTTGTTCCTCCTATTCCTTTATGCTTCCCCCCTTCCCCTCCAGGGGCTGTCCAACCCCAGCAGCACAGGGAGAGGAAGACCCGGGCCAATGGATTGAACCGAGATGCCTCCGCCAGACAGCACACGGCTCTGCCACTGAGCTACTGGGCCAACCCAACAGCTGCATTTTTAAAGAATAAAAAGGACAGGCTCCCAAAGTCAGTTTCTTCTTGCTTCTGGCTACAGAATGGCCTAAGACAAGCAGGGTTGGCTAATGGTGCGTCAAAGCTCGAGGATTGGAGAGATGATTAAAATCCTGCCAGGACTGGGGGAAGAGAAGTGAGGAATGGGAAAGTAATTTTTGTCAGCTAGCTATTATACTCCTTAAAAACATAAAAAGTTGCTATACCGGGTCAGTCCAAAGGTCCATCAAGCCCAGCATCCTGTTTCCAACAATGGCCAATCCAGATTACAAGTACCTGGCAAGTACTCAAACACTAAGTAGATCCCATGCTACTAATGCCACTAATAGCAGTGGTTATTCCCCAAGTCAACTTGATTAATAGCAGTTAATGGACTTCTCCTCCAAGAACTTATCCAAACCTTTTTTAAACCCAGCTACACTAACCACATCCTCTGGCAACAAATTCCAGAGCTTAACTGTGCGTTGAGTGAAAAAGAATTTTATCTGAATTGTTTTAAATGTGCTATTTGTTAACTTCATGGAGTGCCCCCTAGTCCTTCTATTATGTGAAAGAGTAAATAACCAATTCACATTTACCTGATCTAGATCTCTCATGATGTTAAACACTTCTATTATATCCCCTCTCAGCCATCTCTTCTTCAAGCTGAACAGCCCTAACCTCTTTAGCCTTTCCTCATAGGGGAGCTGTTCCATTTCCTTTATCATTTTGGTTGCCCTTCTCTGTACCTTCTCCATTGCAACTATATCTTTTTTGAGATGCGGCCACCAGAATTGTACACAGTACTCGAGGTGCGGACTCACCATGGAGCGATACAGAGGCATTATGACATTTTCCGTTTTATTCACCATTCCCTTCCTAATAATTTCTTCTAAATTAAATAAGATGGGTATTCAGAAGGAAGACGCTTGTTGGAAAAATTGTGAGGAGAAAGGGACCTTTTTCCATATTTGGTGGGAGGTTCCCTTAATAGAGGTATAATTGGTTGGAAGTTTTGTCATGGATCATCTGTTTACGGGGATTAAATTGCTCTTGGACCCTTTAATTATGCTCTTAGGTCTCTCGCATAGGGAGTTTCATGCTAGTTGCAGGATAGTTGCTGCTAGACTTAAAGTAGCTTGTAATTGGCAATCAGTCAGCTACTCCTATGGTGGAGTGATTGCATCTTCTCTGGAGTAGGTACACAATGGAGGACTTTTAGTCCAATATTCCTAAAATTTGGGAGCCTTTCCTGCAAAAAGGTGGGCCCTTCATTTGGCGCCGTGACATGATCTGTTCAACTAATGTCACTCATTTTTTAAATGCTATGTTGGCATTTGGTGCACATCATATAGTATTGGCACTGCTTAATATTGCCGTTTGATGTGGCTATGATACTGTATGCCTTATTTGCTACTCTCTTCTCTGAAGTGTGTTTTATAATCGTAAAATTAATCCATAACCTGGTATTTCTGGAAGAGAATGGTTTTTGCAGTGTTACTTATACTGGCAATTATACTCTGAATACTTTTCCATTGTTAATTTGGGAGTCTTGTAAGCTGGCAAATCAAAACATTTTAATTGAAAAAGAAAATGCTCCATCATGGGGCCTCATATTGAAGCGTGTCAGTAGGGTCTGATATATCAGTTGCAGTCGCTCCTGTCCCCTCCCTCCTCCCGGTCCGGATTCCTGCTTGAGGCTACAGGCAGGCCCTTAGCGGTCAGCTAGGCCTCTGCTCAAAGAAGCAGCCCCAGTGAGTCAGAGGCAGAGCTCCAGTCCTTACAGGGGACAGGCCCTGGTTCAAAGTCAGTAGGGCAGAAATATCTCAGACATCTCCGCCCGAAGAGACCCGCAAGGAAGGGACAGAGGATTTCAAGCTCCTCAGAGAATGAACCCTGCACAAGCAGCTGAAGAGCAACCTCTGGGGACATTTAGAATTTTTTTTTTAGTTTAGAAACATTTGATATTCAGCCTTTTCCAATTATAGTTGTGTCACAATTTACAAACTATTAACAATAATTGGTTACAACAGACATTCTTTTTGCAACAAAGAACAAGAAATAGCACCGATGAGAAATTACAACAGAAATTATACAATAAATAAATATTTTTTAAATAACCTTTATTCAACCACCCAAATTTTCAAACATATATATATCTAAATCTATATATAGATAGATATATAGAAAATTTCATACAGTAGCAAAATGTTGAGATTACTTACCTGATAATCTCCTTTTCCTTAGTGTAGACAGATGGACTCAGAACAAATGGGTATAGTATCCGCGTGCTAGCAGTTGGAGACTGATCTGACGTCAGCACGGGTGTATATATACCCCCACAGGAAGCGTAGCAACTTAGTAATCTTCCTTGCAAAAGCTGTTATGGATGTGTGTACTGACGCTCAGTGAAAAGTGAAACAGGATTCCCCTGACCGATTGATAGTAGCTGGAGACCGCCAGCATTCCCAACCGGAAGGTGTTGACACCTGGTAGAGTGTACGCTCTTATGGAAACAGAGGACATGGCTTACCTTGAATCGGTGAAACCCATGTACACAGGCAGCTGGGCGGGATGCTGAGTCCATCTGTCTACACTAAGGAAAAGGAGATTATCAGGTAAGTAATCTCAACATTTCCTGGCGTATAGCCAGATGGACTCAGAACGAATGGGATGTACAAAAGCTTTACTCCCAGCCTGGGCGGGAGGCTGCCTGAGGACCATGTAGTACCGCCCTCGCAAATGCTGAGTCCTCCCTGGCCTGGACATCCAGACGGTAGAACCTGGAGAAGGTATGGAGGGAGGACCATGTCGCCGCTTTACAGATTTCTGCAGGCGACAGCATCCTGGATTCCGCCCAGGATGCCGCTTGTGCTCTGGTAGAATGAGCCTTGACCTGTAGAGGCGGAGACTACCTGGCCTCCACGTAAGCTGCTCTGATAACTTCTTTAATCCAGCGGGCGATGGTGGGCCGAGAGGCCGCTTCCCCTTGTCGTTTCCCGCTGTACAGGACGAACAGATGGTCTGTCTGTCGTACTTCTTGTGACATTTCCAGATATCTGGACAGCAGTCTGCCTAAGTCGAGATGGCGTAGCAAACGCCCTTCTTCAGATTTCTTCAAACCCGCCGTGGTAGGCAAGGATATAGTTTGGTTAAGGTGAAATTGTGAGACCACTTTAGGTAAAAAGGAGGGAACCGTGCGAAGATGGATAGCCTCTGGAGTGATTCTCAGAAAGGGATCCCGGCAGGACAGTGCTTGTAGCTCTGAGACGCGGCGTGCTGAACACACCGCCAATAGGAACACCATCTTCAAGGTTAGAGAATGAAGAGACAGACCCCGAAGGGGTCTGAAGGTGGATCCCGCGAGGAAATCCAAAACAAGGTTGAGGTTCCACAAAGGCACTGGCCACTTCAGTGGCGGACGAATGTGCTTGACTCCTTTCAGGAAGCGAGACACATCTGGGTGTTTGGCAATGGTCTTGCCATCCCTCCTGGGACCATAGCAAGACAGCGCAGCCACCTGAACCTTGATGGAGCAGAGGGAGAGACCCTTCTGAAGTCCATCTTGCAGGAAATCCAACACAATAGGGATCGTGGTCACATGTGGATTGGTGCCATGAGTATCGCACCATATACTCCAATCGCACCATATACTCCAATCGCACCAAATATACCAAATATATCGCACCAAATATCGCACCATATACTCCAATCGCACCATATACTCCAATCGCACCAAATACTCTCCAGATCCTTACATAGGTGAGGGATGTGGAAAACTTGCGAGCTCGGAGGAGTGTAACTATCATGGGCTCCGAGTAACCTCTTTTCTTCAGTCTAGCCCTCTCAATGGCCAGACCGTAAGAGAGAATTGAGCTGGATCCTCGTGGAGGATGGGACCTTGACGTAGAAGGTCCCGGAGAGGAGGCAGGGGAAGGGGCTCCCCTGCCAGTAGTCTTCTCATGTCCGCATACCAGGGTCTTCTTGGCCAGTCTGGTGCCACTAGAAGAACTAGGCCCCGGTGTTTCTGAATCTTGTGGATGATGGCGCCCAGCAGAGGCCACGGAGGAAAGGCGTATAGCAGAGTCCCTGGAGGCCACGGCTGAACCAGGGCATCGATTCCGGGGGAGAATGGATCGCGCTTGCGGCTGAAGTATCTGGGTACTTGAGCATTGGACTTGTCCGCCAGTAAATCCATGTCCGGAATCCCCCAGTGATCCACAATCATCTGGAAGGCTGTGGGTGACAGCTGCCACTCTCCCGGATTTAGACGTTCTCTGCTGAGGAAGTCTGCCGTGGTGTTGTCCTTCCCGGCAATGTGGACGGCGGAGATGTCCTGAAGATTCGCTTCTGCCCAAACCATCAGTGGGGCGATCTCCAGAGATACTTGTCGGCTTCTGGTTCCGCCCTGACAGTTGATGTATGCCACCGTGGTGGCGTTGTCGGACATCACTCTGACTGCTCTGTTCTTCAGTTTGTGAGCAAATCGAAGGCATGCCAATCGGACTGCCCGAGCCTCTAGACGGTTGATGTTCCACGCTGACTCTTCTCCGCGCCACCGCCCTTGTGCGGTGAGTCCTTCGCAGTGTGCTCCCCAGCCACTCAGGCTGGCATCTGTGGTGAGCAGAGTCCACGTGGGGGAGGACATCCTCGACCCCTTGCTCATGTGGTCAGAATGCAGCCACCACCGTAACTGTGTCCGGACTCTGGCAGGCAGAGGTAGGTGCGTGGAATAGTTCCGTAGGCGAGGGCTCCAGCGAGAGAGCAGGGAGTGTTGTAGAGGTCTCATATGGGCCCTTGCCCAAGGTACCACTTCCAGGGTGGATGCCATGAGACCAAGAACCTGCAGATAATCCCAAGCTATGGGCCGACTGGCTCCCATCAAGTACTGGATACGCGTCTGAAGTTTCAACCTTCTCTTGGTAGTGAGACTGACTGTGTCTGCCTGCGTGTCGAACTGTACTCCCAGGTATTCCAATGACTGGGAAGGCTGTAGGCAACTCTTGCTGAGGTTGATTACCCAGCCCAAGCTTTCCAGAAGGGCGATCACTCTGTCGGTTGTCCGATGACTCTCCTCTCGTGATTTCGCCCTGATCAGCCAATCGTCTAGGTAGGGATGGACCAGAATTCCTTCCCGCCTGAGGGCCGCTGCTTCCATGACAACCACCTTGTTGAAGGTCCGCGGTGACGTGGCCAATCCGAAGGGCAGAGCCCGGAATTGGAAGTGGTGACCCAAAACCTTGAAGCGTAGGTAGCGCTGATGATCCGGATGGATCGGGATATGCAGGTAGGCTTCTGACAAGTCTAATGCCGTGAGGAATTCTCCTGGCTGTACTGCGGTCTTGACGGAGCGCAGAGTTTCCATGCGAAACCTTGGGACCCGTAAGTATCGATTGACGGACTTCAGGTCCAGTACAGGCCGAAAGGTGCCCCCTTTCTTGGGTACCATGAAATAAATGGAATAGTGTCTAGAATTCACTTCCCAGGCAGGCACTGGGATGATAGCGTTCAAGGACAGGAGCCTCGCCAAGGTAGCTTCCAATGCTGCCTTCTTGTGTATGGGACATGACGATTCCACAACTTGTCCGGAGGGAGATGATGAAAGTCCAGATAATATCCCTCTCGGATAATGGCGAGGACCCACTGGTCCGACGTGATCTCGACCCATCTGGGGTAGAAGAGGGTTAACCTGCCCCCTATGGCTCCGTCCCCCAGATGAATCGGCGGATTCTCATTGGGAGGCGCGGCCGGGACCTGAGCCCGGGCCTGCTCCCCTCTTGCGCTGCTTGGTCCGAAAGGACTGATTCCTGGCCTGAGGACGTGGTGCCTGGTAGCGACTCCTGTAAGGAACAAAGCGCTGTGAACTCCTGCCCCTGGAGGGCCTTGGAAAGGCGCGCTGGCCCCTTCTGAACCGATCTTCCGGCAGTCTAGGCACTGGAGAGGCACCCCATGTACTGGCCAGTTTATCAAGGTCGCTGCCAAATAGGAAAGAGCCCTTAAAGGGCAATCTGGTGAGGCGTGTCTTTGAAGGCGCATCAGCTGACCATCTCCGGATCCAGAGCTGCCTCCTGGCGGCTACGGAGGATGAGATCCTCTTAGCTGTTGTCCGGACTAGGTCTGAGGCAGCATCTGTGAGGAACGAAAGAGCGGACTCCATGTCAGCTGCTGGAGCGTTGTTCCTAACCTGTGACAAACAGGCACGCGTCACCACTGTGCAGCAGGTCGCGATCCGCAAAGATAGAGCTGCCACCTCAAAAGTCTGTTTCAGAATGGCGTCCAGTCGCCGGTCATGAGGCTCCTTGAGGGCCGTCCCCCCTTCAACTGGAATGGTAGTGCGCTTGACCACAGCGCTAATCAAGGCGTCCACCTGAGGACACGCCAGCAGGTCCTGGATAGCCGGTGCCAATGGGTACATGTCCGTCAGGGCCCGGCCCCCTTTGAAGGAAGCTGCTGGTGCCGCCCATTCTAAATCTATCAGTTGTTGTGCTGCTTGCAAGAATGGAAAATGGCAGGCTGTAGGACGAAGACCTTCCAGCAGGGGGTTCTGCGCAGAGGATACCGTAGCGCTGGGACCTGTAATATCCAACTCCGCCAGACACTGAGACACCAGGTCGGAGAGATCCTCCTTAGGGAAGAACCGCCTCATGGTTCTATATGGCTCAATTCCTGGGGGAAGTTCCCCCTCGTCCGGGAGTTCGGACTCATCCGGTGAAACCTCCTGGTCTGACTGATCTGGACTGTCCAGCGGCAGGAGGACCCGCTCACGATAAGGGCGTGAGGGTCCAGGAACAGGATCCGCAGGAGCCGCCACCGCAGCGGCAGCCACAGCAGCCACCGCAGTGGCAGCCACAGCAGCCACCGCAGTCGCAGCCACCACAGGAACCGCAGCAACCGCAGGAACCACAGGGCCTGGACGGGAAGCCGTTTGCATCTGTACAAAGGCATGAATCCCCTTAAAGAGATCCACCCAGGAAATGGAGGCAGCCTCTAATCGCTGGGGTACAAGATCCCCCAGGATTCCCGATTGGTCGAGACTGCCCGCTAAATCCGGGGTAGCCCCTGGGAAACTGTCAGCAAATCGTGGCTGAGACTGGTCCTGGCCCGAGGGTCCCACGGCCTCCTCACATTGGGCACATAGGGAGTCTGGCTCTTCACTGTGCGTGGCTCTAAGCTGGCATGCAGAGCAGAGGCCAAGGGCTTTAATGCCTGAGGCAGGCGGTGCCGCCGCTGAAGACGCTGAGGCGTTCTGTTCCATTGAAAAGTATGCGCTGAATGAGAAGCGGCAATAATATATGCTTAATAGAACAGGCGCACAATGCGGCAGCAATATGCGCTTAATACAACAGGCGCACAATAATATGCGGCAGCAATATGCGCTTAATACAACAGGCGCACAATAATATGCGGCAGCAATATGCACTTAATACAACAGGCGCAAAATAATAATATGCGGCGGCAGCCATATGCGCTTAATATGACAGGCGCTTAACCATAATAATATGCAATATGTTCTCAGCAATAGGCGGCCATGAAAACAGGTCAATTGTATGCAATAGGCTCTCAGCAATATGCAGTTAGCAATACACGCTTAATGGCATTCAATAGGCTCTCAGCAACAAGCGGTCAGTAATACCCGCTCAATGGCATTCAGTAGGCTCTCAGCAACAAGCGGTAGTAATACACGCGCTATGGCTTTTAATAGGCTCTCAGCAATAAGCGGTCAGTAATACCCGCTCAATGGCATTCAATAGGCTCTCAGCAATAAGCGGTCAGTAATACCCGCTCAATGGCATTCAATAGGCTCTCAGCAATAAGTGGTTAGCAATACACGCTCAATGGCATTCAATATGCTCTCAGCAATAGGCGGTTAGCAATACACGCTCAGTGGCATTCAATATGCTCTCAGCAATAAGGCAATATATGCACAAGGAGGAATAGAGCCGCGCCTACTATGGGCGCTCAATACCTGAACAAGGCCCACAAAATGGCGCCCTCCACGGCGTGCCACGCCGCCGATCCTCTGTTCCTCGGAGACCAGAAATAAGAGATGTACGCCTTACCTGATCCTCGGCGCTTCCCGGCTGGAACCCGGGTGGTCTCCGGCTGCGGGGGGAGAGGGCAAGTACCTTCACCGCCGCGTTTGAGGATATGCACCCGCTGCCTCGTCCACGCCGGGACCGAGGCGCCTCGTATGCCTCACCCAGGGGCTATGTCCCTGCCGCGATTCGGCCACCGGACCGAGGACTTAGACCTCCGGGGATCACGGAAATCACCCCGGGAAACTCTACTGGGGGAGGGACCTTAGGGTATCACCGCAGGAGTGCGGGGCTCGATGTTGTAGAAGTTGAAGTTGAAAGAAAGTAGAAGTAGAAAATAGAAAGTAGATTTGGAAAACACGCTCAGCGAGCGTGCAGGCTCTCCAAACTGCTTTGGAGACGGAAATTACTAAGTTGCTACGCTTCCTGTGGGGGTATATATACACCCGTGCTGACGTCAGATCCGTCTCCAACTGCTAGCACGCGGATACTATACCCATTTGTTCTGAGTCCATCTGGCTACACGCCAGGAAAATATAAATCATCCCAAAATCTGCCCCCAGACCTAGTATCTTTCTGTTCAGCAAGATGGTGGCGTGTTTGTCTGGAAGCTTATGTTGTTGGTGGAATGAGTGAAGATACTACTGGTTCCGGCGGTAGAGTATGGATTTCACCAAAGATTGTGGTTCCAAATAAGTGACGACTGCATCATTGGCCTTGAACAGGTAGCACCTGTTGTGATCCGCAGGGCCCGCACCACTGCAAAAGGAAAAACTTCAAGTGGCACACTCTACAAACTGGCAGGGAGAAACCTGAAAGTGGGGGGCATAAACATAGGTTCAGAGGTACGAAGTATATTTTCAGTCATCTAGGGAGTAGCAGGAGCTATGAAGTAATCCCAGGCCTTCTCAGTGAGTTAGAGAGGGAGCTCAGCGATAGATATGAGTGCAAATTTATTTTAATAAGTGAGGCACTTAGTAAAGGGAAAGTTAAGTGATCAAGCTCCAGTGACGGAAGGGAAGTCTCTGTCACAGTCTTTGTTACATACTACATAGGAGGATAACCACCTTGCTCCAGGCCATAAGGAACAGCTGACATGGTTCAGTTGGCTCAGGACAGCACTGCTATGTGGAAGAGCCAGGACTGATTTCCAGGGCCTGGCTTTCAACTCTTCTGGCCAGCCAGAGTAGGGGATGATGCATTCACAGCCCCTGGGGGAGTCAGAAAGGGAAGAAAGAGTGCTAATCCTTGCTCGGCGGTGACACCTACTACCTGAAATTAGGATGCACACATACAATCAGTCACTGCAATGACTAGCCTAGAGAAGATTACACAAATAGGGGAAATACGCTGGGTAGGTGCCAGCGAAGGCCAGTTCCAACTGCGATGGCAGTCCACCTGGCCAAAAAAAGAAAAAGGGAAAAAACCCAAAACATTTAAGTAGGAGCTGTGAAGCCAGGATTGATTCAGTTCTTCCTTATGACTAGCAGAGTTTCGGCAAGGGGTCCTACAGGCCAGATCTCTCCTGCTGAAGGGGATTATTACAAAAATCTTACTGACTGAGCTCCAGGGGAGTCTACATTGCTGATTTCATACAGAAGCTGCCTCGGACTACAAGGCAATGTTCAAAACCAGATCACGTGGCAGCTTTGCTGAAGCAGGTGGTCACTCTAGAAATGGCTTTAGCAATTTATACTTGTTACTGATAAATAATAAATATATTAGAAATAATATATCTATAGCCAAAGAAAGAACAACGAGCCAGGACTATTAGGGTGGATACAGCCAAATCCCAGAAGCTGAGTTTTTAAGGCTGCTTGAAGGGATTCTTCCAGTCTCATTTTCATCTACAGATACAATCAAAAACTCTTGTAAGTGCTGCAGTCTTCTGAAAAGCAGACCTCTGTCTCCTAAAACATTCCTGCAAAGGTCTTGTCTTTGGCAGCAAGAGGCAGATAATGAGCAGATTACATGGACAAACGATCCCTGTTTACTTAACCTTCTTTGTATCTTGAAAGTCTAGTGTGGTTTACAGAGTAACTCTTGGATAAGGAATTGATTGATGCTGGAGTCCTGGACTGCAGTGACACATGGGACCTAGATATGGGCCAGGCAATGGTGAACAGGGGATCAGCAAACATGGCCTACATAAATCTCATGGGGACGTTCATTACTGCTTTCCTTTCAAAAGCTTACAAGTTCATAGGGGCATTGGCACAACCCCAGGACTGGCTCAGCCTAACCCTTATGAACTGAAGTCACCTGGTCACCCTTAGGTTACAGGCTTGCTCTAGTCCACAGCTGTGCTGGGCCTAATTCAGAGCCTCAGGGACGGTTCTTGTTGCTTGCCTTCCGAGGGAGGAGGTCAACCAGATCCCACCCTTTTAACCTACTGCTGCATCTGGGCAGAGAGAGGGAATGGTGTCATACAGTGATATGGCAGAATGACTATTCAACAGCTGAAAAACTTAACTAGAAGCACAAAGCCTGCCCATCTCTACAATCCCTACCACTCCTTCAGAAATCTCCTATACTTGGCCTATGATTTCTTGAGTTCAGATTGTGAACTGCTTGGATGCTTGAACTACAGAAAGTATATTAAATACAACAATAATAATACTGTCTTCATCTCCACCACCTCCATGGGGAAACTGCTCCATGTTTCCACCACCCATTCTGTAATGAAATATTTCCCTTTCACCCTGTTTAAATGCTGGAAGTTTTGGAATGGGAAGTTTACTATATTGTAATTATAATTCAATTTACTCATGGCTTTCTGATGGCCAAGCTCAACACCAACCTATGTTACAATAGGTTTAAAACCAAATAGGTTCCAAGTGTCTTTTTGGATTTTTCTGGTTGGCACCACAGAAATGCATATAAATATAGTCTACATGGTGTTGTACGTGACATTTTTACCTCAGAAGGCTGCACTTTGTCCTTTTTCATATAAATCTCTTATAAATGCATAATTTTTAATTGTGTGGAAAGGATCATGGTGGGGGAGAAGGTAACAAGGTTGTAAGGTTTGCCTAGAGCACCAGCCCTGCTAAGGACCTATCTGCGCGGCAACCATAGGTAACACCTCTGTCCTACAAGTGAACGCCGTTTACCACACAACCAGTTTCTAACCTAATCAATCATTATAGGGCCCATACCAAGGGTACTCAGTTTATTCATTAGTTGCCTATGCAGAACCATGTCAAAGATCTTAGTGAAATCAAAGAACATTATTTCTAATACTCTCCCCTGTTCAAGCCTCTGGCCATCCCAAAAAATTGAATCGAATCATCTGACAAACCTACTCTCTGGTTTAAAAAAATCATACTGCCTCGGATCTTGTAATCCACTGGATTCCAGAAACTGCACCATCCTCTGCTTTAGCAGTGATTCTATTAGTTTGCTCACCACAGAGGTCAGACTAACGGGCCTGTAGTTCCCAGCCTCCACCTTACTTCCACTTTTATGAAGAGGAACCACCTCCGCATGTCGCTAATCTTCTGGAACTACTCCTGACTCAAAAGCAGCATTGAAAAGGTCAGCCAGCAGAGCTGCCACATCATCTTTTAAGTTTCCTTAAAACCCTTGGATGTATCCCATCTAGCCCCATCCATTTATCTACTTTTAGCTCAAACACAGTCTTCTGAAACTTGAGCTTACCTCACTACCCATCCTATTTGTGTCTGGAAGATAATAATATACAGTACTTTATCACACCCAATTTGGCTTTAGAAAAAACTTAAATACAGAAACATTACTTCTTTCTTTACAGGACTCGGTACTAAAAGGCTTTGATACTGGAAATAAATATTTACTCTTGCTCCTCGATCTGTCGGCATTTGACACTGTGGACCATGAAATCATAGTACACAGGTTAAATGAAATTGGTGTCAAAGGAAAACCATTAAAATGGCTAACCTCATTTTTAAACAATAGGATGTATCAAGTTAAAATTAATAATGTATCCTCTGAGATCAACCACCTTGACACCGGTGTTCTGCAAGGAGCTGCGCTATCGGCGACATTGTTCAACATTTACATGACCCCACTCTGCCACTTATTATCAGGACTTGGATTAAAATATTATTTATACGCGGATGATATTCAGATTCTAATCCCCGTCAGTGATACTTTAGAAAAATCATTTCAAATGATAACAATATCTCTCAATGTAATTAAACAATTACATCAAATGAAACTCTGCATCAATATTGAAAAAACTGAAGTAATTGTGTTAAAGAGAAAAATTTCTCCAAATCACACAAACTTACAGTTTAGTTATGAAAATTTGAAAAAAATGTAGGATCCACTATCAGAGATTTAGACCCTGAACTAAGCTTTAAAAACCATATTGCAAAAAAAGCAAAAGAGGGCTATTATAAATTATTGATGCTTAGGAGACTAAAGCCATTATTAGACATAAAAGATTTTAGAACCGTGTTACAGGCATTGATATCTTCTTCTACGGATTACTGTAATGCTCTTTTGTTGGGCCTGCCCTATTCTACCATACGTCCACTGCAAATATTACAGAATTCAGCAGCAAGGATTCTAACTGGGAAAGGTAGAAAAGAACATATCACCCCTGTCTTGATGGAACTGCATTGGTTGCCGATAGAACAGAGAGTCCAATATAAAGCCTTATGCATCCTACATAAGGCAATTCACAGCAAAAAGGTAGAATGGCTAAACACAGCAATAAGGTTACACACGCCGCAGAGAAATTTGAGATCTGCCAACAAAGGCTGGTTATCTATTCAGTCTTTGGTATCCGCAAAGCTACCATCTGTAAGAGAGAGCGCACTGTCATTAGCTGGGCCCAAAATCTGGAACAACCTTCCAACCGAATTAAGATTGGAAACAAATGTTGTACACTTCAAGAAAAAAATTAAAACATGGTTATACCAACAAGCATTTGATGTTGAAAAAAGGTGAGGCACGACAGGAATTTACTGAAATAACAACTGTTTGTTAGCACACAGCAGAGGCTTGAGAAATTAGGTATATAACAACTGAAAAAGCATGTGACTGTCAATGGTATGAATGGCTACATGTAAGAATTAGTTTGAGACTAAACTGTAAATTAATAAGGTGAGAATGAAGTTATTGTCTACTATACTTCTTATATGATGTCTTTTATTAGTTAGATAAGTAGTAAGTACTGTAAACTGATATGATGGTTATAGCCAAATACCGGTATAAAAAAGTTTTTAAATAAATACATGAAATATTTTCCCTGATCCTACCTTTGGCCCTTCCACAGTGAGCCTTAAATAAAAATATTTGTTAAGCAATTCCACTTTTTCCTCGTCAGCCTCTGCATATTCTTCCCCTTCTCCTCTGATCACAATGCCACTTTTGAACTTCCTCCTAACCTCTCTTAAAAAACTCGTCCCCTCATTTTACTGTATTTGCTATTTTTTCATCTTCACTCTCCTACTATCCCATTTTCTCTTAACTTTAAGATGTTGTCACTTTCCTCTTCTTTAGAAAAACACCAAGGCCTCTTTTTCCTCTTATCTTTATTTACTTTCTTAACAAAAAGGTTATTTGCCCTTATATGTTCTTTTAGTTTTCCCACTGCTCTTCTCCTTCCCCTAGATTTTCCCATCCAGCCAATGACTGCTTGACATATTCCTCCATTTTAACAAACATGGACCTAGATTTATCAAATTGTTATAAATATAGTGAAAACAGCGCCCATGATAAAAAAGGGGCGTGGTTAGGATAATTTGCAGCCTGCCGCATTGCATAGCTAAGTAACACATGCGGCATTGCACACTGCGCTGCATCATCGCACACCGCATTGTGTCATCGTGTGCCACGTTGCGTCATCACGTCTAAAGTTAATTAATGCACATTGCGTTATTTTTCCAGTTTATATATAGTGGCTTCCTGCACCTGCCTTTTTGAGGGTGTGTCAGGCATTGGAGACAGAGGAGGTTTGGTGCTTAGTTGGAGTTGGCGTGAGAGGAGTTTTTGCTGATTACCTGAGTGAGTTGTCCTGTTTTCTGTTGGAGTAAAAGTTTTTGTTTGTTAGTCCAGTTTGTCTGTCGGTCTTTTAACTGTGGAGGCGTGGTGGTGGTGGTGTAGAGGAGGCATGTGCGGAGGTGTGTGGAGAAGGGTTGTAGAGGTGATGAGTGGAGGTTGTGGAGAGGATGGAGTGTGAGAGGTGTGGGGAAAGAGGAGAAGCAAAGCGAGAGGCTAGAAGAGGGAGGAGAGGATGCGGGAGGACCAGGGCAGGAGTGCTAGGGAAAGGAGGAGTAGGAGTAGGGAGAGGGACAAGAGTAGATTCAGGCAGGAGGGAAGGGATAGGAGGAGGGGGAAGGGGATAGGCAGGCGAGCACAGAGGGAGGAGCATGCCAGGCTAGGGATCGAGAGAGAGGGTAGAGGGGAAGGGAGCTGGTAGGGCAGGGGCAGGACAGAGAGTGAGGATAGGGAGGACACCTCACTGGAAGAGGAAGTGGCACCCCCTTCTGGCAGCCAGGCAGCACCACTGCCTCGTCTCAGGGCTATCAAGTTTAGCCTGCAGGAGAATGATATGGTGATTGCAGGGGTCCTGCAGAATTATGCCAGGCTGTTTTGCAACCAGGTGGCCAAGACATCTAAAGTAGCCAAGGGATAGATCTGGCACAACATAGCCTAGGCCATCACCAGGAGCAGCGGAGTCCCAAGAAGTAGAGAGCAAGTTGCCCACTGGTACCAGGATATAAAGGCACAGCCGAAAGGCAAAGTGGCAGCCAGAAACAAGTACTTTCAGAGGACTGGAGGAAGAGCCCTCTGTCCAATCGTCCTGACCAACATAGAGGATTAGATCTAAAATTGTTCCCTCTCTCGTCAGTTCCTGAACTAATTGCTCCATAAAATTGTCATTTATTCCATCCAGGAACTTTATCTCTCTAGCGTGTCCCGATGATACATTTACCCAGTCAATATTGGGGTAATTGAAATCTCCCATTATTACTGCACTACCAATTTGGTTAGCTTCCCTAATTTCTCTTAGCATTTCACTGTCCGTCTCACCATCTTGACAAGGTGGACGGTAGTAGACTCCTATCACTATACTCTTCCCCAGCACACATGGGATTTCTACCCATAAAGATTCAATTGTGCATTTAGTCTCATGCAGGATGCATTCCTGGACATAAAGTGCCACACCGCCTCCCGGGTGCTCCTCTCTGTCATTGCGATATAATTTGCTCCCCGGTACAACACTGTCCCATTAGTTATCCTCCTTCCACTATGTCTCTGAGATGCCAATTAAGTCTATGTCATCATTCACTGTTATACATTCTAATTCTCCCATCTTCTTAGACTTCTGGCATTAGCATACAAGCATTTCAAATTTTATTTTTTTGTTTGTATTTTCATTCTTTTTACTTGATGGGGATAAGTTAGAATTTTTTAGCTCGGGTGAGATTTTAGTTACAGGCATTTGGACTACTTTTCTTCTTCTTATTATTATTATTTCTGACATCATCACTGGGTGCTGCTGCTGCTGAGTTCTCACCATTGGCCCTTTATAAGGGGGAATGTCGGGCACACACTGCCTAAGAACCGGATGGAGGGCGGTGCTCGAGCCGGCATCCTGGTCACTGGCGGTGTCCTATGCAAAGTGAAGGGAGGCTGAGCTGTAGGCTGACTGGGGTGAGTCCTGCAGCTCAAGACTTCTAACATATAGACCATCATAAAGGACAAAACTGCTGAGCACATAGATAACCATAGTTTAATGGGGCAAAGCCAACATGGATTTAGCCACGGGAAGTCTTGCCTCACCAATCTGCTACATTTTTATGAGGATGTAAATAAACATTTATTTATTTATTTTATTTATTTAAGGATTTATATACCGGAGGTTCCTGTATAATATACATATCACCCCGGTTTACAATGAACAGTAACTATCGTTACATGAATAAACTTACATGAATAAACTCAAATGGCTCACCTTTATTCATGTAACTATCGTTACATGAATAAAGGTGAGCCATTTGAAATAGTGGATCTGGATTTCCAAAAATCATTTGACAAAGTCCCTCACGAGAGACTTCTTAGGAAATTAAAATATCATGGGCTGGGGGCAGTATCCTATTGTTGATTGGGAACTGATTAAAGACAGAAAACATATTAGGGCTAAATGATAAATTTTCCCAGTGGAGAAAGGTGAATAGTGGAGTAGCCCAGGGATCTGTTCTGGGACCACTGCTTTTTAATATATTTATAAATGACCTGGAGATGGGAGCAAGTGAGGTGATCAAATTTGCTGATAACACAAAATTATTTAAGTTGTTAAATCACAAGAGGATTGTGAGAAATGGCAAAAGGACTTTGCAAAACTGGGAGACTAGACATGCAAATGGCAAATGAAATCTAATGTGGACAAATAAAAAGTGATGCACTTAGGGAAGAGTAACCCAACTTATAGCTACACAGTGCAAGGTTCCACATTAGGAGTCACCAATCAGGAAAAGGAGCTAGGTATCATCGTTGATAATATGTTGACATATTCTGCTCAGTGTGCAGCAGCAGCCAAGAAAGCAAATAGAATGCTAGGGATTATTAGGAAAGGAATTGAGAGTAAAACAGAGAATATCATCATGGCTCTGTATTGCTCCATGGTGTGACCTCAAGATGAGTATTGTGTGCAGTTCTGGTCACCACATCTCAAAAAAAAAAAAAAAGAAAGTAGCAGAATCAGAAAAGGTACAGAGAAGGGCGACCAAAATGATAAAGGAGATGAAACAATTCCCCTATGAAGAAAGGCTAAAGAGGTTAGGACTCCAGCTTGGAGAAGAGACAGCGGAGGGGAGAATATGATAGAGATCTATTAAAATGAGTGGAGTGGAACAAGTAAATGTTAATCAGTTGTTTACTCTTTCAAAAAGTATAAAGACCAGGGTCACACAATGAAGTTACTGGGTAATACAGTTAAAACTAATATGAGGGGGTGGAGTCAATATGGCGCTGCGGTAGGCAGCACAGTGAATCTGTTCCGGCGTTTTTTCTTTCTTGTTGAAAATGTCCTGCAGAATTATGGCTCCTAAATGAAAAGGAAAAATGAGAACATACCCCTCTTCGACCTCGCTACTTCCGGGACAGAAAACTATCCCACAGTGCGCCGCCACACCATTAGAAGTGGGTTTGAGTGATCCGGCTGCCGGGACGCTGGAGGGAGACTGTGACCTGACTTCGGAATTTACCTCCCTCAGCCCATCAGATCAGCGACCGCCTCCGTCCGAGCGGGAGACTCCGACACTACGCCCGACCGGAAGTCCTGAAGCGGATGTTCGCGGTGAACAGGTAGAGGGGGCAGAGTCAGGGAACACGCCACTCGGATGCCCGAAGGAATCGGAGGAATTGCCGCCGGAGGACTGGTGTTGGAAACCGAGGAGAGTCGAGACAACAGCAGGGGTGAGAATACTAACTTTATCACCCCTATACAACCTGGTGAAGTTATAAACCTGATAAAACCGGAGGTAGTATCTTTAGAGTCCTTGTGGTCCCCAACATCAACCCTTGCAAAGTCTTTATCAGAATGATCAGCAAATATAAGTGTTTTATCCTCTCAGATGTATTTGATAAATGAACATTTTGGGAAATCTAAACAAGAAGTAAAGGAAAACTTTCAAAAAATGGAGGAAGAATTAAAACAAGTTTAAACAGTTCAATCAACTATGGTACAGAACTTTGGAGCTATAAATAGAAAGATTGAATATCTGGAGAATACGATGAGACACTTAAATCTGAGGATCTTAAACTTTCCCAGAGTGGTAGGAGAATTACCCCGGTTAACTATAAAGAGTTACTTCACGGAAGTGCTTGAGATTACTAGTGAAAACCTCCACTCTGGATAAAGTGTATTTCCTCCCTCTATGTAAGACTCAGCAAAAACAGATAATAACCCCAAATGTTCTAGAAAACTTGACAGAGTTTTTGGAATCATCAGCATATGAAGTTGTGGAGAGAACAACACTCCTAATTTCCTTTTTCAATGAAAAAGATCTTGGAGACACTATGTGGGCCTATTTTAAAATGCCCAACAAAGTTTCATGGGAGCAATAGTAAGAATATATCCTGACGTAACCAAGTCTACACAGCAGAGAAGAAAGGCTTTTCTTGAATTAAAATCAGAGTTACTAGCTCTGGGAGCATCGTTTTTCTTGCGCTTCTCATGCAAATGCATCGTAAAATATAAAGATGATATACATATTTTCTATCAGCCAGAATATTTGAAAAGCTTTGCAGAAGGGAAGAAAGCTCTTGTACAACTGAGCCTAAATGTATCTGATCTTTAAGTGAAGAGAAATGGTTGAGCGATGCCTTATTTTTGAAAATATTTCTGTTTGAATTCTCCTAAATATGCAGTTCCCCCCGTCCTTATAGAGGTCTAATGGGTATTACAAGGGGTAGAACTGGTTACATTTATTATAAAATGATTTCTTATTGATGTTATTTCATTCTTACTGTAATGCCATATTTCTAATTCAAAGTGGATACTTTGTAAAGTTTTTGAAAATTAATAAAGAGAATTAAAAAAAACAAACTAGTAAGAGAAAATATTTTATTTACTCAACGCATAATTAAGCTCTGGAATTTGTTGCCAGAGGATGTGGAAAGCTGTTAGTTTCCTGGAGGAAAGGTGCATCAAGGGAGAGTTGCAGAAATCCACTGCTTTTTCTTGGGATAAGCAGCTTGGAATCTGTCTACCCCTTGGGATCCTGCCAGGTATTTGTGATCTGGCTTGGTCACTGTTGGAAACAGGACACTGGGCTTGATGGCCCTTTGGCCTGACCCAGCTTGGTAAATCCTATGTCCTAATGTACTTACTGTATATGTACCTCATTTCCATGTAAGCACATCTAAGTTCGCATCTTCTAGGACTCCCTCTAGCTCCTCCACTATTTCCCATACTTTTGGATTTAGTATTCATAGCTTTTCACTTGTTGCCATTCCCCCCTCCCCTCATTTCTATACAAGTGGATAATGTTTTACTTACCTGAGGGTTTTTTCACCTGTCTCCAACAATCCCAGTTTAAAGCCTTGCTCAGTAGATTTGCTAGATTTTTCTGGAAGATGCTTTGTCCCTTCTTTGATAGGTGCCACCATCTTTGGTCAGTAGTCCTTGGAACATCATCCGCTGGCGCAGTAAGCCAAAACACTCTTATTGATAGCATCCATGCAACCATTAACTCACCTCCAGAATGCAAACTTCTCTGCCTCATCCTTTATCCTTGACTGGGAGAATCAAGGAGAAAAAACACCTGCACACTTCCCTGCTTCAGCTTTTCTCCCAGCGCCATGAAGTCAATTTTGATATGTTGCAGAGGATACCTAGCTTAGTGCCCCTACAACTACATTAACAAAATTGTGTGGGATGCTGACTCCCTGGAGCAGACAGTGCGAACATGGAGTGGATCCCTTTGACCAAAAGAAGGGCTAGGGAATCATTGACAGCTGGGGACATACCCATGAACCTATGATAATGGACCATTTCCCTTGAAATACAAATTCAGGAAAAAGGAGGAGTTGGGTGGTGCATGCAAGTTTGCTCAATTAGTTATCCTGGCTGCCAGATCTCTTCCACTGGGCTGCTCCCAATAATCAGAGTGAGTTACATCCAAGGCTCATTGCACACACTGTCTGCCTCAATCAGCCTGGATAAGACAGAGGCTGGAAGGATTCAAAGGATGAGGCTCAGGAAAGGGAAGATGAGGGCATAGTGTGTGTGTGTGCTGAGCAGTGGGGCCCTGCTCTCAACACCATGCATGCTGCCCATTAAATTATCACATGTTGGAGCTCATGCTATAGCTATGAAGAGGAGGCATATGGTTACACATGTTCTCAGAAAGGAGCTCCTGCATGTTTAAGAGCTACTGCTGGTGTTTTTTGGTGTTATGAGGTGCTGAGAGAAGAACCTAAGTGCTTGTCTGGATCTGAACATCAGACAATTGGCAACTTTTCCAAAACACTCCTAATTAGGTCTGATGGAACACCAGTGGGCTATTGTACACTGATTGGGAAATATTCACCTAGCAGTGTCATTCGTGCCAACATGGATGAGCATCAAGCCTAATTAGCAGGCTTAATGATTCTTGGCAATCGCTCCATGATTTCTCAGATGTTGGCATCTGGAAAATAGCACACCTCCTGGGACAGAATGGCTGGTTGGCAAATGGATGCCTCTGTGCTCCTCAGAACAGCGTCACCAACCACCATTCCCCTTTGCTTCCTACACACAGGAATTGCAGGGAGCCTGTAGCTTTGGGGCTCACGAGCTTTGGTTCCTCCTTATCATAAGGATGGTTCTACCTTCCACGTAGAGGGCTTCACCAGTTTTCAGCTTGAGGGATCAGGGTGAGGATTCACCTGGTTTTGGTAATCTAAGGCCAGCTATCATCTCATGTGATTTTCTCATTCCCCTTCACTGGAGTTTTTCCATCTTACACACCGCAAGAAGCATTTTGTTGATGTAGTCCTCATTGTCATGGATGCTTCTAAGCCTTGCCACCTCCTCTCTCAATTCTGCCACCTGATCCCTGAGTCGACTTCCAGGCATCTTTCACATCAAACCAATTCCTCGCTGTAGATCAGGATATCCGGCTGGCCAGAGGCTGCAGTAGTAACTGTGGCGGCAGCTTTGTTGACATGTTTTCCAGCCATTGTTTTTCTTAGGACCCTAGATTCTGCATATAAATACAAAAATGAAAGGGCATAAACAATAATAAATATATTCAGGTATGCAATCAAAATGCAAATGTTAAAAGACAAATATCGCAAAATTCCACCAAATCGGAATACAGGTCCTAAAAATATCAAATCCTTAAAGACATAAAGCTGTGCTAAAACAACAAATACATTATTAAAAGGGAAATTTTCAAAATGATTTATGTGGGCAAAACGCATTTCACCTGCTTAAATCAACTATTTGAAAGTTGCCTTTTCCCCAATGCAGCTACAAATCCATGCATTATTCCACAATGAGCACACTTTGATCCACACCGAGAGGAGGAGTTCCCGGGAAGTATGCATGTCGATTGCATTTTCAAATCTTTGTGCATGCTCTACCAGCAAAATTCTACCCACTCAGAAAGCAGGTACAAGTGACCACACGTATGTCGCATCCAAGGCAATTTTCAAAGGGAAAGTAAGCAGGTACTTTTCGTTTGAAAATTGGTGCAAAGATTGTGGACTTTGGATCAATATGGCAATATGAACATTACTCCCTCAAATAACAGCATGGACATGTTTTGGCAAATTACCTGCATCATGGGAATAATTAAGCACTGAATAAAAGGACAAAGAACAAATACTCTAAACACAGAAAAAAAAAACTGAAAACCAAAAACAGATCTGGAAGGCACAGTGCCCAGGTGGATGACTGAAAAGTTAACTAATATACCAGTTATCCAGTTCCCATTCAATAGTCCATTGCTGTAGCCACCATGTGGCCCTGAGAGGACACCAGGAATAGCTAACTTGTTACTGCTGGTATAGTTTGGCTGTAGGCAGGGGTGGAGAAAGAATGCCATGGCCTGCTGGCATCAGCAGAATGGAGGAAGAGTGTTCTTGGCCTAGAAGGGCAGGGGAGGGAGGAAGAGCATGGCCAGAAGTTGCGGGAGATATCAAGGTGACAACTAGATATGCAAGACTAACATCCCCTGGGTAGCCTTCACCAGTACCAGCAGCAGAGTCCCTGATGTCCTGCAATTGCATAGGGAATGGCGAATTCCATGGCAGAAGACAGATTCTTGGGCAGTTGCCGTAGCTGTAAAATTGCAGGAAACATGGCATTTGTATAGGTCAGAGGTCTCTCTCCAGGCCCAGATTGAGGGATAGGCAAGGTAGACTACTGCCTCTAGTACCAAATTTTCATAAACATTGGTACCTTGCTGCCATGCCTGCTACTGTGGCCACGTGTTCTGTAAAGACACTTGCCATAACTCCAGCAAAATTCAGTGCAGGGCCTGCGAGCCCTTTCGCATTGACAGGCCCTGCAGCTCCCTGCCTCGCCCATGAGTTTCCATGGTAACAAGAAGCCCACGCAGGAGGGGGATCAGACCACCATAGGGCCTGTCAGTGCACGAAGACTCACAGGCCCTGCGTTCAATTTATTTGCTGGAATTGCTGCTGTAGGGTCGATGCTGCTCTACAGGACAAGCGAGAGATGATGGGGGATGCTGAGAGGGGAGAACATGAATAAGGGCAATAGGGATTTGGTGACTTCTGTGGGAGAGGAACAAACAACCCCCTGCACCATCCAATTATTGAGGATGCCCCCCCATTTTAAATTCTACCCTGGGTCTCTCATACAAAACACACAAAGAAAGAATTGGGAATAGAGAGGCTCAGGGAGGAAGAGAGCCCCATGAGAGGTGGGGGGTAGACAGCCTGATGGATTTATTAAAGAAATGTCAGGAAACAAAAAAAAAAAAGGTTACGATTAAGTAGGAACTCTGAAAAAAATCATTTGTCTTGTGTTAAGTAAACATTTTCTATTAACGTTAAGGGCCCTATCTGCTGACAGAGGCTCTGAGTCTT
The DNA here is from genome assembly GCF_901001135.1 of Rhinatrema bivittatum. Lineage (NCBI taxonomy): Eukaryota > Metazoa > Chordata > Amphibia > Gymnophiona > Rhinatrematidae > Rhinatrema > Rhinatrema bivittatum. The sequence continues at coordinate 47,621,365 of NC_042628.1, read as the reverse complement.
ACCCTTCTTTATACAGAGCTGTATTTGACTGAGAAGGTAAACACAGGTGCAATGGAAGCGAGGACTTGCTGATAACTTGGAAATCCTGGAGGCAGTGGTGCACCCTCCCCCCCCCCCCCAAGCACTCCTAGTCATGCTGGCCGTTGGAGGAAATGTGGCAAAAACGAAACGGTAGCCAGGGGCACCTGCTTTACGCACAGCGAGAGGAATTCATACAAGACTTTTACTTTCCATTATTCCATGCGCCATAAAGCATGACCTGTAATAGTTTGATGCCGATGGCTTTAATGCCACCTAGAGGCACATACATTTTTTTTTGACTCCACAAGCTTGGAATTTGATCAAAGCTCCTTAAGACTGGCTGTGAAACATATCACATGACTACCAGTGTAATTAGACATTTTCTCAGGAGAACAACTGTCAATAAGCACCCTTTATTGTATACAGTTCTAAATCTTTGATAAGAGAGTTAAGAATATAAGCTTTACTATACTGGGTCAGACCAAAGGGCCATCAAGCCCAGTATCCTGTTCCCAACAGTGGCCAATCCAGGCCACAAGTACCTGGCAGGATCCCAAGGGGTAGATAGATTCCAAGTTGCTAATCCCAGGGATAAGAAGTGGATTTCTGCAACTACCTTAAATAATGGTTTATGGACTTTTCCTCCAGGAAGTTGTCCAAACCTTTTTTAAATGCAGCTACACTAACAGCTTTCACCACATCCTCTGGCAACAGATTTCAGAGCTTAATTAGGCGTGGAGTAAAAAAAACATTTTATTAGTTTTATATGTACAAATTAGTAACTTCATTGTGTCCCTGGCCTTTGAACTTTTTGAAAGAGGAAACAATCGATTCATGTTTACTCATTCCACTCCATACTTTATGAACCTCTATCATATCTCCCCTCAGTCGCCGCTACTCCAAGCTGGAGTCCTAACTTCTTCTCCTAGGGGAATAGTTCCGTCCCCTTTATCATTTTGGTTGCCCTTCTCTGTATCTTTTCTAATTCTGCTATATCTTTTTTGAATATGGCAACCAGAACTGCACAGAATACTCAGGATGAGGTCGCACCATGGAGCGACACAGAGGCTTTATGATATTCTCTGCTTTATTCTCCATTCCTTTCCTAATAATCCCTAGTTTAAGGAAGGGTGTGAATCATTCAGGAACGACTCTCAAAGCTTCAGTTTCTGATGATGGAGAGAAGGTGAAGGCAAAATGCCACTCACGGCACTGCTTCTGTAATAGCACCTTACAGGGAACTTTAATCTGTCCTCTCTTTAATTTCCCCAAAATGGTAATAAATCCCTACAGTCAAAACTAAGGAAAGTTTTATTGTTTTCCCAAAAATGTTGCACTCTCACTTTAAAGCATTCACTTCCAGATTCTGACACATGGAAACATTTTGACTTTCAAAAATAATACAGGTGACCTTTTAATTGGCTCTGTTTCATAGTATGAAAAGTGTACAAGAGGTAGGTTAAAGAACACAAACTACCACCACATATCTCCACTCTTTAAAGGAACAACACAAACGGCAGTACTGCATCACCTTACACCGCTCACAAAGGAGGAAGAGGACAGACAGACACAGGAAAAACACAACAGACTGGATCTGTGAAAACAAGCGATCAAGAACCAAACACAATTTTGAACTAAGGCTGTTAAAAAGTAAAACAGAAAATAAGTCCAAATCACAGATTAAAAACAAAACAAAAACAGAAGCATAACACTGAGCCCAGGAGTCCAGCGCGAGGCACTGCAAGGCACCGAGCGCACAAGTTCATTTTGGAGGAGATTTGGCTGTCTTCATTCTCTAGTTTAGAAACCCTCCAGGAAAAAAAAAGCAGGTGTGGGGGGTCCAGAGAGCAGAAGGAATCAGCAGCAGCGGCAGCACCCTCCAAAGGGTAGGGGCATTATTATTTCAGTGGTAACAGCAAAGGTCCTCATGTCTGTGCCAGGGAAAGCTCTTCCAGCCCTTTTCTGCCAATGCGATACCGAGCCAGGTCCTTCCGGGTCACCATCCCTACCACCTGGGCAAGAGAAAGCAGAGGAACATGGGTTACCATCTCCAGCACCTGGGGAAGGGACAGCAAAGGAACATGGATTACCAGGCCCCCCCCCTCCCACCCGTGGGGGTGAACGCAAAGGATCACGGATTACCATGCCCCCTCCCCCACCCGTGGGGGCGAATGCAAAGGAACACGGATTACCAGGCCCCCCTCCCCCACCCGTGGGGGCGAATGCAAAGGAACACGGATTACCAGGCCCCCCTCCCCCACCCGCGAGGGCGAATGCAAAGGAACACGGATTTCCATGCCCCCTCCCCCACCCATGGGGGTGAACGCAAAGGAACACGGATTTCCATGCCCCCTCCCCCACCCGTGGGGGTGAACGCAAAGGATCACGGATTTCCATGCCCCCTCCCCCACCCGTGGGGGTGAACGCAAAGGAACACGGATTTCCATGCCCCCTCCCCCACCCGTGGGGGTGAACGCAAAGGATCACGGATTTCCATGCCCCTTCTCCCTCTACCCCACCTGTGGGAGAGAAAGCAGAGGGGCAGCTGTGACGATGAACAGTGCCACTGCCCACATTAGGGAGTAGCAGACAAATCCACAGCACAGCTGTTTAATGCCGCTACTACAGTTTATCATTTCTAAAGCACTACTAGACATACAACGTGCTGTACAGACACATATAAGAAACAGTCCCTGCTCCAAGGAGCTTACGATCTAGTCAGGACAAACATACATGATAAATACCCTTCCCATAGACTTGTTTATTTAGTGCACCACAAACAGATGGTTGGAGCTACCCACATAGCTACGAAATGGTGGTGCTGCAGAGAGTGATGACATAATGCTCACATCCCTTCACACTGATAAGCGTTACCACCTAACTCAAGCCTTCAATAACTTAACAGTTCACAGGGAGAAACTGGGATAAGAAACAGCTTTCATCCAAAGACTCCTTGTGCACAGCAATGAGGTCAGCATCTGCAGGTTTCAGGCAATGGGTGATCCTATGACGACAGATGGCTTTGCAATGCCTTAATGCTGGCACTGTACCACATAAAATCTGTATTGAACAATCACATGGCCAGATTACTTGCCCTTCTCACTTATAAAAGCCCACACTTTAATTGGGAAGTAGCCTCAAACCGACTATTTCTGACAGAGAACTCAGCCTGCCTGAACCCTGAACTTTGAGAAACCTGCTAAACCCCCTAACCTTTGTGAAAAGGCAGGCTGGTTAATATCTGCATCCGTTGTGTGCCCCAAGTCACGCAGAATGTAGCTTTTTAATAGTAGCACGAATAGGAATTGCCACTCCACGGACTGGCACAGGTTTCCGTAGTTACGGTCCTGGGCGTGCGCCGCATTCCACAGAAAAGACATCTGCACCTTTGGTAGCATCGCGCGAGTGAGCCTTTTCGGTAGCTGGCTCAGCTTTTTGGAACAGCCTATCAGAACAACTGCGCCTTATAACTGATTCTACGTTAAGAAGGCACTCAAAACCTTTTTATTTAAAAATGCGTCTGGAGAAAATTGAGGCATAAGCTACATTCACTCTGCGTCAGATAAGTACATGATGTTTTACTCCTGCGTTAGGGTTTTTCAGCCACCATGATGTACATTTGCTTCATTGTTTTTAGCCATTGCTTAGTCGTTTTTATTGATGCGATTTTAATTTGTTTTAGATATTGCCATTTTTTGAATCAGAATTTAGATTTTTATATATGTACCGTATTGTGGTGATCCGCCGTGATCTGTTGGAATGGGCGGAATATAAATGATTTAAATAAATGAATGAAAGGCTTTTAAATAATGGGGTCTCTTTCTCTCAACAGCAGCCTCTGTATTACATTCATGTCTTTCACCCACTGCCCCATGGACCTCACCCGTGCGCTTCACACAATTTGCCATTGTGCTGCTACACCCACCAATTTCTCCTTTCTCCCAAAATGTGGCCAATTTTCTTTCCAGGTCTTTAGTTTCGGGGCCATGACCATCTCAGTTGGCGACATGCATGATCATTTCCTCACGGTAACATCTTTCCTTTGAATTTGGTGGAGCAATTTCCCTCTACGATGAGTGGGCACCTTCTTGTTTTGCATTCCGGATTAAAATGCTTCGCTGATCTACTTGCACAGTGTAAATAAGTCTCTCCTCAATTGTTTGTTTTCTAAGGTAATAGCTCAAGCTTGGAACTGCGGCATACGCAAGTCCTTGAGTCCACGTTAGTTGCTTAGTGACCCTTTTTGGACTTCCCCCAACACTTGGATATTTTTTTGAGAATGGATACTCATAAGAGCAGTATGTCAGGACATTATCTGCTTCTTCCACCTCCCACTTCCAGTCAATGCATGCCAACATACAGCAGTGAAGTGAGTTTCAACAGAAAGGGCCAGAGTTCATCCAAAATGGGCCAGCCGAGGGAGGGGCACCTCTAACAGGCTCTGTTGAGCAGATCTCCATGTGTGTGCTGGGTGACAGATGCATTAATCCAGGGAGCTGAAACACTGTTTAAACATTTTATGAACCAGCAGAGCTATCTTAACATGAATGCTCTAGTAAACAGGAAGCGAATGGAGTACAGAGCTGGAATAATAGGATCACGCATTCGGGTCCCTGTAAGGATCCTGGCAGCGGCATTTTGAATCATTTGCAGTGCCCTGAAGGAGTCTGAAGGTCGGTCTATAAAAAGGGCATTAATTCCAAGCTAGTGACAAATTAAGTTTCTTGGCTACTGTCAGCAAGTACTGTCCCATTCAGAGTATTCTGTATCTGCTTATGCTTAGGCCAAAAGCCTTCTCTACACTGCGTCTCAGCAGTCATTTCTCTGCCCATTTGTCTAAAACATCTATATTCTGCTGTATAGTCACTGAATGTTACATTGCATTTACAGTGTGATACTGTAATGGCTACAGTACTACCTATTGCTTCTCCTACACAACCCATAAAAATATTAAGCAGCAGCAGGACTATAAACTGACCCCTGTGGTAAATTTGTAATTTTTTAAAAAATTATTATGGTCTACTAATGGTGTTAGTTACCTCCTCCTAAATGGTATCTCTAAACTATCATCCATAATTCCAATATCTTTCTCATGGAGAACTGTATCAAAAACCTTAGCAAATCCTGCCCAACTATCAGCTCGATCCAGTATCGTCCGCTCGAGGATTGCCCGTCTGTAACGTGCTCGTAGCGCACAATTCGGGCGCGAAAGGCAGTTCGGCGATACAGTGTCCAGTTTCACGCGTCCGTATCGCTTCTGAAAACAGACGCATAACCCTTTCCGCACCCGGCATGTAAATGAACGAAAAAGCTGTATAATGAAGGAATTAGCTATTCCCCTGCGATACTGTAACGGGCGCTGATATTATCTCCTCCGTAACCCGCTGTTCTGCCGCGGCCTTAACCTGCTAGTTTACCGCCTCCCCCTAGTAGGAGTTAGTGTAGTGTAGTGTAGGGTAAAAACATTGCTTACCCGCCCTGGTCCCGTCCGGTCTCCTGCAGCCCCGTCCGGACCGGACGGGGCTGCAGGAGACCGGACGGGACCAGGGCAAAAAAAAACAAACGAAAAAGTAGCAAGGCTCGGGCCTGCTATGGTAAGTGTAAAAAGTGTAAAAAACAAAAAACCTGTGTGTTATATAAAAAAATAAAACAATTTTAAATACCTGTCGGAGGGCCGTGGGTCCAGGCGGCCGGTGGGCGGCGGGCAGCCATCAGCGGCATCCGGTAGTCCCTTCTCCCTTCCAAAATCGCCAAAATCGCACGGGCGGATCGGCAGCGGGGGGGGGGGGGGGGCGGCAGCAGGATCCGGGAGCGGCGGGTAGGCAGCAGCGGGGTCCGGGGGGTCCGGGGCAGCGGCAGCGGGGGGGGGGGGGGGGGGCGGCAGGGGGGGGGCGGCGGCAGGATCCGGGAGCGGCGGGGTCCGGGGGTGGCAGCGAGATCCGGGGAGCCAGCAGCGGCAGCATGTTCGATCGCGCAGGCAGGTAGGTGGCAAAGTAAAGATGGCTGCCTGCACGGGAAAATCGTGCAATTGGCCGCTGAAGACGTGACGTCACACCCCGTGACGCCAAACGTCGTGACGTCACGTCTTCAGCGGCCAATTGCACGATTTTCCCGTGCAGGCGGCCATCTTTACTTTGCCACCTACCTGCCTGCGCGATCGAACATGCTGCCGCTGCTGGCTCCCCGGATCTCGCTGCCACCCCCGGACCCCGCCGCTCCCGGATCCTGCTGCCGCCCCCCCGCTGCCGCCCCCCCCCCCCCTGCTGCCCCGGACCCCGCTGCTGCCTACCCGCCGCTCCCGGATCCTGCTGCCGCCCCCCCCCCCCGCTGCCGACCCGCCCGTGCGATTTTGGCGATTTTGGAAGGGAGAAGGGACTACCGGATGCCGCTGATGGCTGCCCGCCGCCCACCGGCCGCCTGGACCCACGGCCCTCCGACAGGTATTTAAAATTGTTTTATTTTTTTATATAACACACAGGTTTTTTGTTTTTTACACTTTTTAAACTTTTTTACACTTCCTGGTGCCTGTCATTTCAAATGTCATTTGAAATGACAGGTACCAGCGCACCCAGGTTACTGTATAGGCGCTGTTACAGCGCCTATACAGTAAAATGGGTTGCGCGGGCATAACCCTTCCCTAACGCTTCACAGCCGCGGCATGCATTTGCATGCGATTAGAGGAGAGTATCGGGGAGTTAGTGAAGAGAACTGTGCGTGCGGGGAGGAAGGGTGCGCCTGACACTACCTCACTGTTTTTACCACGGCCTTACTGGATCGAGCCGTATATCAGCCTTGTTTCTGCTATCAAGTATGTGCACATGTGACAAGTTATAAGCGCGTTAACAGTGTATAGGTTTGACATTGTGTGCATATAGGATAAAGTGTCCAACAAGGGTTGTGGGGCAGACAGAGGGTGGGGCTGTAAGGGAATATGTGTGCTTATTCCCTCGTCCCTAACCCCAGATGTTCAACTTGGGTGATTCAGATTCTTTTGTTGGTTGAGGACTGGAGACTAAGCCCTTCTGTGCCGATGTTTTCTTAGAGGTCACTTCCTTGCAGCTCAAGCACATAACCTTTACAATACACCCAAGACCCATCCTGTACCAAACCGCATTGTGGCCATAGCATCAGGGCCAGTCCCATGCTCGTGATGTTTATTGCCGTCTTTGTGTATAGAGGAGAAGACAATGAGCCCTGGAGATCCTGCGACCTTTTTCAGCGAGTGCAATAATGGAGAAATCTGAACTCATTCATTTGCACCAGCACTGAATAGGGCTAAGCCCTGCACTGGACTGAACGATACCATCAGAAAAAGAGTTTTAAGATATGGAAAAGCCAGGTTATGAATAAACACTTAATGAAAGCTGCCACACAGAGTGACGGGAGAAACTCTGGTACCATTTCCTCTGCTTTGGAAAAAGATGAAAGCAGCCTGCGGTCTGCTTCTTGAGTCTCTCTCTTCAGCACTCTGTTCCCTCTCACTTCCCCATATTTACTTATTTTAATTTTTAAAATACGTATGCTGCATCATCCACAGTCCTAAATGGCTGACAATAAAAACACAGTGCGATTACAAACAATCATTAGAAGGCAGCCCTGTCCTTGTTGGGGGCTTGGCTCCAATCTCAGGGGGGAGAGGTGGTCTTCTGGGCTGTTCTCTTTACCACCCCACGACTTCGGACTTCAAGGCTCCAGCTCCACTTTCAAAGGACTGAATGGTTGCAGACTTCCTCATGTCACTCAGCTTTCTGGTGATGGCAGTGCCTACAGTGGAGAGGGTCTTTTGCCCAGCCCTCAGCAAAGTCTCCTGAGTCTTCTTATACACAACCGAATGCGTTACTTTCTCGTTCCATTCTCAGACATTTTCATGTAGGCGTTGAACATCTCCTTTTCCTGCCAGCTCCTGGAGAGATTCTGCCTCAGCTCATTCACAGTGGGGGGGAGCTGACCAAGCTTTCTCTTCAGCTCCGACGCAGCTCTCTCTTTCCTTGGCACGCGTGCAGATCTTCTCTTCCACCTGGCACAATTCATTCTTCAGTTCCCTGGCCTCAGCTTCTGTCGGTGGTTCCCCCTGCAGAACTGGCAGCCCTGCTAGCCATGCCCACGGGAACATCTGTCATGGTGGCAGTAAGCTGACCTTTTCTTGGGAGAATTAAGGTCAATATCTTGGCTGGTTGCGTCTGTGTCTATGGGATAGCACCGCTTGCTATTTAAGACAGGGCAAAAGGCTCTGGCACCAACTGGAAACTGTTTCTTCCCAGGAGCTCCAAATTACAACCAGAAACTCGTGCACACCAGACCCGGGACCCGCATATCTCCTCCAACACTGTCACTCTTTCCTCTCCTCTTTACACTTGTTTGTGCTCTCAATTCTTTCTTTTCCACCACTCTCATCCTCTTCTTACTCCTCCTATCTCTTTCTCTACTAGATTTTTCTGTTCCTTCCCCAGTTATCAATTCACTGATGTCGTTCTAAAACCATGGAAAACATTTTATTACAAAAGCATACAGGGAGCATTTTTCAAAGCCACGTAACATCCACAAAATCCAGTTTTATGCAGGTAAGCAGCTCTTTTGTAAAAAAAACCCTGGTGGACACGTGTGTACACATATGTACATAAGCAGACTACACGTGTACTTTTATGGGCACTCTCGGCAGGGGTTCTTGGGGGTGATCTGTGTGCAGACTTTAGGATTTTCAAGTCTCTGTACAAGTGTACACGCAGAACTTATGCACTGCTAGAAGGAGGTGGGACTTGTGTGCCTACGAGAGGACTTGACCCCAGCGTTTTCAAAGCCATTTGATTCAGGTAAGATCACACTGAAATTTACCAGTAAAGTCTGTGAGTAACTGGTATGTACAAACCTTCCTACTATGCACGGCCCTCTAAAACAATGTTTTCCAACCCTTTCCTGGAGGCACACCTAACCGGTTGGGTTTTCAGGATATCCAGAACAAATATACATGTGAGAGATTTGCATACTTTGGAGAACCAGTGTATGCAAACCTATCTCATATATATTCATTGTGGCAATCCTGAAAACCTGATTGGCTCAGTGTATCTCCAGGGGAAGGCTGGGAAGCACCGCTCTAAAATTATGTTTCCCCATAAAAACCTACAAAGATAGGAGTGGAGGAGTAGCCTAGTGGTTAGAGCAGTGAGCTATGAACCAGGAGACCAGGGTTCGAGTCCTGCTGTCTCTCCTTGTGACCTTGGGCAAGTCACCTTACCCTCCATTGCCTCAGGTACAAAAACTTAGATTGAAAGCCCTCTGAGGATAGTGCTGAAAAAGTGCAAAAAGTGGAATATAAATCTAAATAAAATAAATAAATATCCAAATTTACCGTTACACTGTCTACAATTATTATATTTTTTAGCTTGCCACTGCAAGACGGCTGGCACTTGCCAAGTGTTATACTAATAATGCAAAAGAACATTTGATTACAGCCTGCTGTTCCACTGACATTCTTTAATTAAAGAAATTTGCTGTTTCTAAGTTTGAAGCGACTCACCGCCTCATATGCTGCATAAAGTCTGAGAGTTGGAGGTGTGCATTCTGGGCACCGCATAAGACTTACCCTGTTGTGACTGTCCACGACTACCAAATGCCGGAGACCCAGGGCGCGGAACAATTTAAACACTCGTGGCAGTGAGGCGTCCTGCAACCGGAAACAAGGCTCCGTTACTGCACGTGCAGCGTGACGCCGAGCAGCCACAATGTAAAGAGCGCGACGATGAGCGCGAGCAGGAATTTCAGATGCAGGGAATGAAAGGGCATAAGAAAAGGAGCAGTCAGCGTGTGTGCGCTTCTGGGACAGGGAGGCGCTCTGTCACGCTACCAGGGATACAGTTAGTACCTGCGGCACAGTGTAAGGAGTGGGGTTCATAAACTCCGTCATATCCATCAGGCATTCACGCTCATCCTGAGACACGTGTATAGACTGGATAGGGGGGAAGCGAGGATAAGCATCTCGGAAATCTTTCAGCTTCAGCCGCCTTTGAACCAGACTCAGGTTTGCTCGTTCAACAAACACCTGCAAGAGAAGAAAACAGGCTTTCGTCCTTCGTAAGAGGCTTGCCAGGCGTCACAGCATTCTGCACGGTTCACACCGGAGACGACATTTTCGTGTGTGCTAGGAATCATCCCACATCTTGCTTGAGACGCTGATAATACAGTACAGATGTTCTAGAACAAGTCTGGCCAAATGCCGATGAAACCGTACTACTACTGCTTCCACCATCAGTCTCTTCTATAGTGCTACTAGATGTATTCAGTGTTATGCGCATACACATGCTCCGTCAATTACTGTTGCAAACAAAGTCTCTGATCATAATGGCAACCGGATCCCAACAACCTGGCATAAATCTAAATTTGAAATTTCACCTACACAGTGTGATCCACCTAAAGATGGATACTGCTACTGCACCAGGCCTAAAATTTAAAGCACTGACATGGCAACCAGACAGAGGGAAACCTGAGGAAGCTGAATAAATGAGTGTTAGGATGAAATATTGTCAATGAAAACCATCCTGGTAGCACAGCCTATGGAGTCACACAGTAATGTTATGCATGGTAATACTTTTCAGCTCCATAATCAAGGTTTCCTACAATTTTGAAGAGGTGGCAAGGGCTTGGCCCTTTCTGCAGAGTCACAGAAGCCAGGGGTGGGATCAGGATGGAGAGGAGGCACAGCTGCCTGTCAATCAGTGCAGGGAGAGGGAGATTCAACAGAAGGAGGTGGATCAGAACAGATTGATGGTGGTGGGAAGAGGGTAAGCACTGACTTGGGTGGTGGATGGAGAAGGTGAGGAGAATGAGGCAAGGGATGGGGGCAGGTGGTGCAGGTGGTGCATGCTGCGTGCATGACAAAGGAGAAAAGTGTGTGTGTGTGTGTGTGTGTGTGTGTGTGTGTGTGTGTGTGTGGGGGGGGGGCGCGTTGGGGATGGATTAGCGCCAGGGAGGTTTGTAAGAGAAAGAGAGAGAGAGGCTCAGTGCTGAGAGCAGAGGGAGAGGAGATGACAGAGAGAATCCTCTCTACCTCAGTCCTTAATCACACATCCTCTCTTCATCCCCGGTCATCCTCCCTCCTCCCCAGCTGGTCCTGAATTCCTTCCCTTCTTCCTTTATCTGATCCTTCCTCCCTCTCTTCTATCCCAATCTCTGATCCTTCTTCTTGCCCCTCCCATTGTTGATCCTCTCTTCCTCCTATCACTTCTTTCTCCCCTCCCCATCCCTGAAATTCCCCATCCCCTCCCACTGATCCCATCCAAAAAAAGGTAAAAGAGAAAATAAATTACCCAAAGTAAAAGAAAAGTTAATTGATGACTATTTTTTTTTTTATAAAAACTGCATTATTTAATATGCAAATGGGAAATGTGACAATTTTCTACTTTATTCTGCAGAATCTTCCCATGAGCTGCCACAGGAAATTGGGAGGGGGGGCTGAAACTGTAATTGCTTCTCCAGACACAAACCTCACCATCTCGGCAAGGTACGACACAAGTGTTCGTTTGGAGAGAAGACTCTGTCACTGAAACTTGTACAAGTTGGGCAGCTGTGGATAACTGAGCTGCAGGGCTCACATCCTGAAATCAGTGTTTTTAGAGACTATAATTCACAAGGATCATTTTCAGAGCCAGTTCATGTGCTTTACCTGCAGAAATGACCTCTCACAAAACTACCTGTCTGGTATGCGGGTGAACTTACACACACACATAGGGCCCTGTACGAGCAGTGACGTCCCCGGGGGCAGGGGATGGCATCGATGTGCATTCTTTTACATTTTCTAAAATATGCTCAGAAAAGTTTCCGGAAAAAATCTATTCGCACTTCTTAACAGGTGCAATATTGTGCAGGTCATTTTGGTGGGATAATTTTCAAAAGGGAAAGTATACGCGTACTTTTCCTTTCGAAAACTGGTGTAAAGCAAGTGGATAACTGCCTTAAAAGCTATACCGGGCTGTTACCAAAAAAATCCCAAACCATATGAGTTGCCATATTTTTTTTTTTTTAATTCTGATTCTTTTTTTATTGCGTCTGGTGCAGATTTGTTTTCTTTTTTGATGCGGACAGTATGCAGGTATCCAAGTTGATTTCTGAACTGACTTTCCAATCTAATTTTGGGATTCCTACAAGAGCAATGCAGTCTTTTCTTTTGTACCTTAGTGTTCCTGCTCTCTGGCTGACAGGGCTGGGCTTATTGTATCCACTGGATGACCAAAGCAGTATTAATGGTTAGGCAGAAGGATGGGGCAAGATAATCAGGCAGCAGAGCACTTTTCATCAACTTATCTGGAGGAACCTTTGCTGCTGGCAGGTGCAGGGCAAGGACTCTGGTTCTCTCTGTTTAAGGTGTAATGCCATGTCCTAAAGTTACTGCTTTTCTTTCATTCTAACAGGTTCTCCTGCCTGAGTTGTGTGAAAGATCCATGATTGTTTATTGTGACAAAGAACATTACAACAAAATATACGTGTAATAGACCAGCATATGTATAGAAATCACAAGCAAGATTGCCTTCATAAGTGCACTAACCTCACCTACTTTACAATTCTTGTGCAATGTCTCAAGCAATGTGCACCTTCCCTGCTACACCTTGCACACTCATACACACAGCACACCGATTTCATTGGCAAAGATCCCTGTTAATCTGGCAGTCAGCTTAGTGTCCCTATATCTGGTGACTCACCTTGTGCTTTAGAAGAACGATGAGCTGCGACCGCAGCATCAGCCCACATAACCTTGGTGGCTGCAGAAAAAGGAAAAGGAAAAAAGTAATTTGCAATGTCAACAAGACAGTTAGGTGTTAAGACAGCGCGGCTGGAAAACGGCATGTCACAGTTAGCAACGGCAGCACTAATTCACCCGCCCCCCCAAGTCCAAATGCAACGTCACAGCCTGCGCAAGGCAGAAACAGTGTAACTGGAAAATGAAAACAAAGTTATTGTATTTTCAATTTATACACAAGTTCAATGACTCCGGTAAGAGAAACACACGTGCAATCCAGCTACCACCCAGAATATTCTACGAGCGAACATCATCACTGGTACATCGTACATCTCACATCTATGAAAGCGTTTCCATTACCATTCTTGCTTCCTTTGAACTGAAAATGAGATGTGAATGTAGAAATGCTGTCACGCAACAATCGAAAATTTAAAATAATTTCCAGAACAAGAGCCATTCAGCAACAAAATCGGAAGAAAAAAAATAGAGTAGCTCAATAATATTCCAACGTGTATTAATTATACAAAGGGAGCTCTTCTCCTTATAAACTCTTACACACAAGTTCAATGACTCTGGTAAGAGAAACACACTGCGACTTCCAGTATGAAATCTCCACCAGGGATTCAATATATTATGACATACCAACTGGATCTACAGTTTTTAGCAGACCTCCAGTTCAAGACCCATAACATCTATCTGCAGAACTGGTACAACATTTTAATAATACAAGTCAGGGCTGCTGCTGTTCAGACTTTTTCCCTTGTGCAAAGCCTGGACTTTGACAGTTTGGCCCAGAGAGGAGTGTAGAACAAACAAATATAAATAAAACAAAAAAAAACAGGTAGAAAAAAGGAAAAATCTATCACGATCTTTTAAACCAGGGGTCGGGAACCTTTTTGGCTGAGAGAGCCATGAACGCCACATATTTTACAATGTAATTCCGGGAGAGCCATACTAACTACAACCCCCCACACTCCTGACCCCCCCAAGACCTACCAAATTAATTTACTACAACCCCCTACTCTACTGACTCCCCCAAAACCTGCCAAATTAATTTACTACAACCCCCCACCCTCCTGACCCCCCCCCCAAAGACCTGCCAAAAGTTCCTGGTGGTCCAGCGGGGCTCCAGGGCTCGCAGACAAATCTTTAATAAAAAAGTAAAAATCTAACAAACCCCCCCCACCCCTCCTGACGCCCCCCAAGACCTGCCAAAAGTCCCTGGTGGTCCAGCGGGGGTCCGGGAGCGATCTCCTGGACTTGGGCTGTCGGCTGCCAGTAGTCAAAATGGCGCCGACGGCCCTTTGCCCTCACTATGTCACTGGGCTCGACCAATGGCGGCAGTAGCCCCTGTGACATAGTAAGGGCAAAGGGCCATCAACGCCATTTTGATTACTGGCAGCCGACGGCCCTTTGCCCTTACTATGTCACAGGGGCTACCGCCGCCATTGGTCGAGCCCAGTGACATAGTGAGGGCAAAGGGCCGTCGGCGCCATTTTGACTACTGGCAGCCGACAGCCCAAGACCAGGAGATTGCTCCCGGACCGCTCCTGGACCCCCGCTGGATCACCAGGGACTTTTGGCAGGTCTTTGGTGGGGGGGTCAGGAGGGTGGGGGGTTGTAGTAAATTAATTTTGGAGGTCTTGGGGGGAGTCAGGAGGGTGGGGGGTTTTGTTAGATTTTTATTTTTTTTTATTAAAGATTTGTCTATGAGCAGATGCAGCCATCAAAAGAGCCACATCTGGCTCGCGAGCCATAGGTTCCTGACCCCTGTTTTAAACTGTAAAACCACAATCAAATTAAAGCTAAATATAGACCATCATAAATGATATTATAAGTTCTAGCAGCAAACACTGCTTATATATATATATGTCCGGCAATAACATCCTATGTCTGCATTAAATATTCTGTCACTTCTATATACTTTTATGGATTGTAATTAATTGTCCAAATGAAACTTGTGACAATTATCCAACCATATACAGGTGTGCGCAGTGTTTGCTGGTTCTGGTTTTAGTGTTAAAAGATTGTGGTAGATTTTTCCTTTTTTGGATAGAAAATATACATTATAGTAGAGGTGGGCAACTCCTGACTTGGGGTGCAAAACAGGTCTTGCTTATAAGATCTCCAAAAGGGAAATGCACGAGGCATATCTGCATGCACTGCCTCCATCGTGTGCAAATCTCTCATGCACATCCATTGCTGCCCACCCCTGCATTACAGTCATATTGACTAAAAGAAAATTATTCCTTACCTGCTAATTTTCATTCCTGTAGTACCAAGGATCAGTCCAGACAGTGGGTTATCTCCCCCTTCCAGCAGATGGAGTCAGAGAGAACTTTGAAGGATGCTTCCTTATAAGGTAGTGCACCCTCTACTAATCCTCAGTATGGAGTATATCAAAGCAAAGAGGAAAATCAGGATGGATCAAGAACAATAGAATTAAGTAACAAATAAGAGTGTGCAGAAGGCACAAAACAGTGTCAAACAACAAACTTGCAGAATGAACCATTAACCAGCCTGCAAGCTATAGAATGCTCCCACTAAAACAGGAGGAGAGGCTACAGGAAAGCTCTCCAAATAATTCCCTCAGAAAATTCAAAATAAGATTCTATTTTTTTTTTAATTAGACTTGATCCATCCAAAAGAAAGGAAAGCTGAGGAAAATAGAGAAAATTCCTAAAATAGCTTTCTAGTCATCTCAGAGGGGAATGAAAGCCACCACTGTCATCTGCTGGGGTCAAGAGAATACTGAGGATTAGTAGAGGGTGCACTACCTTATAAGGAAGCATCCTTCAAAGTTCTCTCTGACTCCATCTGCTGGAAGGGGGAGATAACCCCCTTCCAGCAGATGTCTGGACTGATCCTGGTACGTACAGGGAACCTACAGTTTTTAGCAACTATTTACCCAATCTGTAAATATACGTAACAAATAGAATCTTAGAAATCCACTTCTTTGCCTAAGCTCATTTTGAGGTAGAAAGGCAATGTCTTTCCATTTACTAAATTTTGAACTATTTTTTATCTCCTGCTCCTTTGCACCTCCAGCTCAGCTGGAGCCAGGGTTGGGATCAGGCCCCATAAGCCTTCATTTGCTACTATCTGGGGATTTTTCTCCTATTTTACACCCCTCCCTCCAACAGACCTAGTCTGGTCAATGCAGTGATTCTTCTGGGCTGGAGCCTATGCATTATGGCTCCTTCTGCAACTCTGCAAATTATGGGCCTTGAATCTGGCCACTAGGTGTGACCCTTAGGCAATGACCATGACACCCTTCCCCCCCCCCACCCCCCACTCAGGGCTGTGAACATTGCTTCTGCAGTATCCGCCAGCCAACCCATGGCGTGGAAGGCCCAACTCAGGTATCAAACCAAGGACTTGCTGCCCACCACTGCCACTGAGCTACCAGGCTAGCCTTCTTTCACTATTTTTTGTCAAGTTGAGAACTCTGTAAGGGATCACCTTCATAGGGAAAAATGAGCTTTGAAAGAATAATCAACAGACCAAGGTTTAATGCATAACGTGACTGCTCTGTGTGAGAACTCCCAGTGTTCCCTGTTGCTTCAGGAAGTGTTGAAGCAGCAACTGCAAGTCTTTTTCACCACATGAGCATGTTTTTGCTGCTTTGTCATATTGCTGAGCCATAGCGAGAAGAATGTGCTGCCAGACTGCTATGGAGACCCGGATTGCAGAGAAGCACAGAGGGGGCGTGCTGCTGGTGTCATCATCTGTCAGCATTATTCAATTCATGGTATACACTCAGGGTGCAATCCTGCTCCACGGACTGAGACAGACACATCTCACACCATCCACCTGAACGACAGGCACATCCTGTACTATTTCTCTAGTACCGATCCTCACTCCTGGGCTGTAGAACCCATGGCTCCCTGCCAGGAAGGCACAAGCTCTCCCCCACCTCTTTTGTCCTTTCCTGTCAGGGGGAGGACCCATTCATTGTTACTGTACTCCATAAGAAAGACCCGTTCCCCCACATCACAAACCTGTGTGAAAAAATGCAATGTCATTCACCTGTGTCATGTCCAAGTTATTCTCTACTACAGGAAAACCATTATGGTTAGATGAGGTCTCACTAAGGATATCTACAATGACCCCTACTTTCTCTCTCCTCCTTATGCAAGTGACTGGGGTACTCATCACTTCCCTGCAGGAGAAGATACACACAGTTAGTAAAACAGAACAGTTTACAGTAAAAGAGCCCTAGTAACTAAGGTGGAAAGTAATTAGAAGCGCATTATGTACTGGATTCATTGCAGGCTGTGACATCTTTTACTGGACTAACAGTACAATTATTCAAAGCTGCAGCTCCACACGAGTTTTCAAGACCGCTCAAGTCTCTTCTTCAGATGTGATCTAAGAGACTCATGTTTATCTTCATCTCTGGATACCTTGTACGCTATAATTCTAAGAGCAGCAAATATACCATATGCCAGTGCTCCGTCAGCTGCACCATCACCATCACCAAATAACAAGAACAATTTTCAAAGCTATTTAAGCATATAAAGGGCTACCTTCACACACACACAAACTGGTTTTCTGAAAATTGCCATCCCTCAATAAGGCTAACAGTACCTGCGGTGCTCTACAATGTTCTTACTTTTAGCCAAGTTTAGGGGAGGCGTTCCTGGAGGCTTGTTTTGGGTGGGATCAAAAAATAACACTTCTGCTAAAGGTCTACCAGCACGAAAAGGAGGTACAGAAGTCTAGGTTTCAAAAGCAATGGATGTACATACTTTCTCTTTGAAACTTGGAACAAAATGGACAATCTGAAAAAATACCCCCACAATACACATCAATCCTTAATTACCATCCTCAAATATTCCATGTATCAATATGCAGTCACAAGCTCCATCAAATATAATACATATCAATCCTCAATCAACATCCTCACATATACCATGTATCAATACGCAGTCATAAGCTCATTCACCAAATACACAATCCTCAATCACCACTCACATATACCATGTATCAATACACAGTCATAAGCTCCATCACCAAATACACAATCCTCAATCAACATCCTCACATATACCATGTATCAATACACAGTCACAAGCTCCATCACCAAATACACTATCCTCAATAACCATCTTCACATATACCATGTATCAATACACAGTCACAAGCTCATCACCAGATATAATGCATATCAATCCTCAATCACCATCCTCACATATACCATGTATCAATACGCAGTCACAAGCTCCATCACCAAATACACAATCCTCAATCACCATCCTCAAATATACCATGTATCAATACACAGTCATAAGCTCCATCACCAAATACACAATCCTCAATCAACATCCTCACATATACCATGTATCAATATGCAGTCACAAGCTCCATCACCAAATACACTATCCTCAATCACCATCCTCTCATATACCAAGTATCAATACGCAGTCACAAGCTCCATCATCAGATATAATGATGATAAGAAACATCATTCCCCCTACGGCTTAATTTTATTTTTGATCATGATCGGTCAATGTGTCCTTATTGTAAGGAATAGTATTTTGTTCTAAGGTTACATCGTTATAACTTTACTTTTATTTTATTCATTGTACATTGTTCTTGTTATAATGTTTCAGTGTATCACCCACTTGAGTTCTTTGTAAACCGGCATGATGTGCTGCACGAATGTCGGTAAATAAAAGTTAATAAATAAATAAATAAATAAATAATACACATCAATCCTCATTCTCACATATACCATGTATCAATACACAGTCACAAGCTCCATCATTTCACAATGGTAAAACTTTTTTTTTTTCAATTGGAGAATGTCAAGATTTGAGCCTGCAACCTTCCAGCTCCAAACTGGAAACTGTAATGCTGAGCTAAAGGAGCAGCTTACCTGGCTGAGGTACTAGGAGAAGCTTGCTCTCTTCTCCCTGCTTATCATTCTATCCTGCTCATGAAGGAAAGTTTTCCCGATAACCCACATCTGACTCTCTATCCAGCTCCCGAGTTCAGGATCCCACACCCAACATTGCACACTTGCTGTGCACTTCACAAAATTACGGTCTCTATTTCCAATTAGAGATTTCAGGATTTGAGCCTGCAACTTTCCAGCGCCAAACCAGAGAGTAACCCTGAGCTAAAGGAGCAGCTCCCCTAACTGAGCTAGTAGACAATGCCTATCTATCTAGCCTGGCTACTTATTGCCATCCCCTTAGCACCCTGTTCTGTTTCACATGGCTTTCTTTAGGGGTGCTATGAATACTTCTCACTGTGGGGCAGGGATAATGATGCTTTCTGTATCAGTGGCACTGTATATGTAGCAATAAGCAGCATTACAGAATCAAGCAATATTCTATCATTATAACAGTGAAAACCTCACAAAGCAAAAGTAGGAATACAACTCTCTGTTTGTATACATAGATGAAGAAGTGAACCTGGCAATTCTATTCTAATCAAAAAATGCCACTACAAATATAATATTTGTATCTATGAATATCTGATCAAGACATCCGAAAGATACTTGTGCCAAGCAGGGAGAGCTGGGAAATATAAATACAGAAAATATAATAATCTCAAATCAAATTCCACATGAAGAAAAAGACATATGACATCTGTCAATGCTTTGGGAGAAAAGATCTACGCAGCACTGTATGAATTAGAAGTATTGCATCCCCAAAATGCTCTCCTGAAAGGAAGTTGGAGAATCTACTAAGAAAACCCCTAAAGAGCAACACACAAAGGCGTAACACCTTGGGCACTACAGGAGTAGTTTTATTTGTGTTCATGGAATGGCTGTGACTGGTGAACAGGTGATGAAAACTGTCTCCGGTTTGTTGTGTTTTGTGAGAAAAAAAATTAAAAACCATTATAGATGTATTAAAGAAAAAAGAAAAGAAAAGCAAATGCATGGAAGTTATAGGATGAAACTTACTATATTTCAGATTTGCCCAGACAGCAGGAGATTTATAAAAGGTAACATGTACAGATAAATAATTGCTTTTTTAATATAGTTTCTTGGGCTGGAAGTGCTGCTGATTTCTATCTCTTGGAGGGGAGTGCCGATTCCTCTCTGTTGGCCACTACCTTCCTAGTGCTAGGAATGCTAGAGATTTCTGCCTCCGAGCTCCTAGGAATAGGAGTGCCGCTGGCTCCCAGCTTTGGTGGCTCCTGTTCCCGGGGCTGTGAGTGCTGACGAATCCCGATTCGGGCTCCTGCGTCTTAGACTGGCCTAGGCAGCTACCGCTCTCTATACAGAACCCCACCAGAGTAAGTGAAACTATCAAACTTTTGGGAGAAGAGGAGAAACAGAAAGCAAGCAAGGAAGTACGAGAAAAGTTTGTCCAAGACAGCATGACAAGCCCCAATTTATTTTACTCCGCCTAATTTACTGCACTGGTTAACTATCAGGGCTGGATTTAGGATCTGGGTGCCCACAGGCAGGATTAGATAGTGGGGGGCGGGAGACCCTGGAGATCAGTTAGTGGGTGAAGTCCCTCCACCGTCTCTCCCCTCCAGAGCCACAGTCGTGTCCCTTTGAAATGGCTTACTAGAGCAGGCTCCTCCTTGGCACAGTTGCACTCCTCTTTGGACTGGGTTTTTGGCATCCTATGCAATTGCCTTTGTTGCCTGTGCCTAAATCCGAGCCTGGTAACTATCACACATATGACAGCAGTGAGCCGAAATTACCAGTACTTGCCCAAGTGCAGCACATGCATTACATTACCTGGAGATGAGGGAGTGTGAGGTGACTGGGGCCTCCCAGTGAAGGAAAGGGACACTCTGAAGTTTGATGTGAATATCATACAGACCCTGAAGGAAGATAAAACCAGAAGCTGAGTGCTATACAGTCACAGACTTTTCTGCCCTGGCTCATCAGCATAAAAGGGCTCTAGGTTAACAATACAGGGTCAAGACTGGTCAAGATCTCTTGACATCCTTAAAAAAAAAAAAAAAAAGCAGACTGCAAGTCTCAACATGCAATAAACAATATAAATGATAAACATAGTAACACAGCAGATGATGACAGAAAAAGACCAATTGGCCCATCCAGTTTTCCCAACTATTCCTGTTTCTGACTATCTGGTGCATTAGGAAACCTTGGAAATGTAAATTATACTCCAAATAACCTACTCTATGCAGGGCTCTCAGCAATGCTTCTGTCCTCACCTCTATACTTCAGCCACCACCCAATACAAGAGCAAACTCGTATGTCTATTCCCCACCTGAGAGAGATTCCAGGGGGATTACGTTAGAATGGGGTAAAACACAACTGACAATATTTCCTGCCCCGTGCTCAGCACAGCTAGGTGATCTCTAACCTTGCACACCTTCTGAGCGTCTGCCTCCTCTCAGAGCTAACCCCTCTGCCATGACCCCCATGGCACCTACAAGAAGGAATGCTGTCAGTGCACTCTTTCAGCCGTGGGAACACTCTTATAGCAAAACCGTCCAACAGATTCTGCAGATGCAGCTTAATTAAGAAATGAAATTACCGATGGGATGATGTTTACTTGGTAAATGCATTTGAGGAAAAAATTCCTCTCTTTTTTTAAATTTTGCCCCAACAGTTTTCTCCTGCTTCTTTGGGGCTTCCAGCTTAATCAGAACCAGAAGTTAGTTTAGTTAGTGCCTCATGAACACTTTTCTGAAAATCAGTTGAGGTTTATCCCTCACTTCCAATCTTATTTATGTTCATTCAGTGTGGTCCTGGCTCCAGGCCCTTCCACAGTGAACAGCGAACAGAAATATTTATGCAATTGTGCTTTTTCCTCATCAGCCTCTATATTTTCCTCCCCTTCACCTTTGAGCCTCACAATGCCACTTTTCCATTTCCTTCTAACACTAACATATCTAAGAAAAAACATCTCATCCCCCTTTTTACCATATTTGCTATTTTTTCTCCCATTTGAATTTTTGCGTTCCTGACTACTTTGCCAGTTTCTCTTAGCTTTCCCAGAGATTGCTGCCCTTCTTCCTCTTTATGTGATCTCATGTAGTTTATGAATGCAAACCTTTCCTCTCTTACCTTTTCAGCTACTTCTTTAGAAAATCATAATGGTCTCTCTTTTTCCTCTTTTTATTTATTTAAAATATTTCTATGCCGCACCATCCGATGTTCTGGGCGGCTTACAAAATTTCACATACATAAGAATAAAACAATTATTTAAAAACAAAATAATCAACAAATTAACCAAACAAAAACACAATGTTTATATATTTAAATGATTTACTTTCCTAACAAAACAGTCCTAACAGCCTTCTAATGTTCTTTGCTAAAGAATATTCTAAGACAGACACTGAACAAAGTGAATCAGGATGGACTGTTCTTCATAACATCCAGTCTATGACCTGTAGCAGTCATCTTATGCCATGTCTTAAGAATTTAACACAACCAGTTGATGACTCAGTTAAGATGGAACCAACCATTCTAATGCATGTGCAGAAAAAAAAAAGGTCTTGACATTTTCAGAGCACTTCCCTGCCATATCGGCCGAGTTCCAGAGCACTTCCCTGCCATATCACCCGAGATTCAGAGTACTTCCCTGCCATATCACCCGAGTTTCAGAGCACTTCCCTGCCGTATATCACCCGAGATTCAGAGTACTTCCCTGCCATATCACCCGAGTTTCAGAGCACTTCCCTACCGTATATCACCCGAGATTCAGAGTACTTCCCTGCCATATCACCCGAGTTTCAGAGCACTTCCCTACCGTATATCACCCGAGATTCAGAGTACTTCCCTGCCATATCACCCGAGTTTCAGAGTACTTCCCTGCCATATCACCCGAGATTCAGAGTACTTCCCTGCTGTATATCACCTGAGTTTGAGTACTTCCTGTCTTATCACCCAAGTTTCAGAGTACTCCCCTGCCATGTTGACATCACTATTGTAAGTCTGACAATAATTTTGAAATCTAAAGTATGTTCAGATACAGAGTTTAGAATCCTTTGGAGCTATTTCTTCATTAGTGTTCATGTCAATAACATTTTTAGTTAGTACCAACATTAATTTTAATAGCAGCATTTCATATCATATGTTGAAAGACAACCAACTGAAAGCCTCTCTCAACCATTATACAAAAAAATTCAAAAGAAACCAATTGAGGAAACCTAGTCAATATACCAATTAAAGAACATCTTTGGGAGATAAATATATTATTTAAAAGAAAATTATTCCTTACCTGCTAATTTTCATTCCTGTAGTACCATGGATCAGTCCAGACCGTGGGTTATGTCCCCAATCCAGCAGATGGAGTCAGCACAAGCTTCGAGGGGGTGTCACCATATATAGTACTACCCCCTCTGCAGGAGTTCAGTATCGAGTATATCAAAGCCCGAGTAGAAACAGAACCCCTTTAGTGGATCAAGTTTATATGAACCGGCAACAATATGCCGTGTAACATTAATAGAAACTGTAACCGTCCTACCAACGGGTAGGAAGCTGCGTAAACAGCACGCCAACGTGTAGGGAGCTGTGAGAACAGTGAGACTGAAGAGTCGGGAAAACCCTATCACACTACAGTCCCGTAGAGAAGAGTCGAGCAGGATTGGAACCCAAGCGCGGTGGGCATCTGGACTGATCCATGGTACTACAGGAACGAAAATTAGCAGGTAAGGAATAATTTTCTTTTCCCTGTACGTACCTGGATCAGGGTGGGATGTACCCAAGCGTCCCTAAATCGGGTGGGGTCCTGCGAGGCCTGCTCGGAGAACCTTCTCGCCAAAATGTCCCGTGACTGAAGAGGCGAGGTGCAGGCGATAGTGCCTCGAGAACGTGTGTAATGATTTCCAGGTAGCTGCTCTGCAGATTTCCTGAGTAGAGACCGAGCGAGCCTCCGCCCAGGAAGCCGCCTGAGAACGTGTAGAATGAGCTACAATGCCGGGCGGGGGAGTCCGCCTCGCCCCAATGTATGAAGTAGCAATGCTCGCCTTCAGCCACCTCGCAATGGTCGCCTTCGAGGCCTGAGACCCCTTCCTGGGACCGGACCAAAGCACGAAGAGATGGTCAGAAATCCGGAACTCATTGGTAGCCTCCAGATAGAGACGCAGCGTGCGCCGGACATCCAATAGTCGGAGAGCCTTCGGCTCAGACGAAGAAAAGGACGGCAATTCCACCGTCTGGTTCACATGGAATGCAGACAGCACTTTCGGTAGGTAGGAAGGAAGGCAGGCACGGTGCGAAGCGACACTCCAGAGTCGGAGAAACGCAGATAAGGCTCTCTACACGACAGAGCCTGCAGCTCCGAAATGCGGCGAGCGGAACAGATGGCCACCAGGAATACCGCCTTGAGGGTGAGATCCTTGATCGTTGCAGTGCGCAGTGGCTCGAACGGTGGTCCCGACAGGGAGCGAAGCACCAGGTTGAGACTCCAGGAGGGACACGGGTCCCGTACTGGAGGCCGTAAATGCTTGACACCCTTGAGGAAACGAGCAATGTCCGGATGCTGTAGCAGAGAGCCGCCATCGCGCAACAGCGAACCCAGGGCGGCCACCTGCACCCGCAGGGAATTATAGGCGAGTCCTTTGTCCACCCCCGCCTGTAAAAACTGTAGGATCTGAGGTACCGAAGCCTTAGTAGGTCTCGTGGCTTGACTAGCACACCACAGCTCGAACACCTTCCAGACTCGAACATAGGCCACCGACGTCGAAGTCTTACGTGCCCGCAACAGTGTGGATACTACCGCCTCCGGATAGCCCCGGCGCCGGAGGCGACGCCTCTCAAAAGCCAGGCCGCAAGACAGAAGAGTTCTGCCTGATCGAAAAATACCGGGCCCTGACGTAAGAGACATGGGAGGTGCCCCAGCCTGACTGGCCCGTCGATCACCAGCTGTAGCAGGTCCGCGAACCAAGGCCTCCTGGGCCATTCCGGAGCGACGAAGATCACGGTCCCCTGATGGCTTTCTATTCTGCGAAGCATCCTGCCCACCAGGGGCCACGGCGGAAACGCGTAGAGTAGAAGATGTGACGGCCACGGAAGGGCCAGCGCATCCACTCCCTCCGCGCCGCGCTCTCTCCGGCGACTGAAGAAGCGAGGAGCCTTGGCGTTGAGAGCGGAAGCCATCAAATCCAAGTGGGGGGCTCCCCACCGATGGACGAGAAGTTGCATCGCGTCCTCGGACAGAGACCACTCTCCGGGGTCCAGCAGCTGGCGACTGAGGAAGTCCGCCTGAACGTTGTCCACTCCGGCGATGTGCGAGGCCGCTAGTCGGACGAGATGACGCTCCGCCCATTGCATCAGCAGCGCCGCCTCTAGCGCTACCTGCGGACTGCGCGTGCCGCCTTGGCGGTTGATGTAGGCCACAGTGGTAGCATTGTCCGATAGGATTCTGACCTCCCAGTTCCGAAGGAGCGGCAGAAAGTGTCGCAGAGCTAGCCTGACCCCCCTGGTTTCCAGACGGTTGATGGACCACTTCGCCTCCACCGCGGACCACGTCCCCTGCGTGGCGCTTTGATCGCAGAGCGCACCCCAGCCCAGCAGACTGGCATCGGTGGTTACTATCACCCAATTGGGCAAGTCGAGAGACACGCAGTGGGCCAGATGCGACGGATCCAACCACCAGCCCAGACTGTCCCTGGCCTTTTGCGGAAGTGGGAGAATCATCTGGTAGTCCTGCGAAATCGGTTTCCAACGGGAGAGGAGCGCCCACTGCAAGGGTCTGAGATGCGCAAACGCCCAAGGGACCATGTCTATGGTGGAACCCATCACCCCCAGGAGCTGGAGGTAGTCCCAGGAGGTGGGATCTTGCAACGCAGAGAACCGCTGTACATGCTCCCGCAAAGATTGCGCCTTGTCCTGACGCAGGAAGACTTTGCCCAGCCGGGTGTCGAAGGTCGCTCCCAAAAAATCCAAGCGCTGCGAGGGTACGAGGGAGCTCTTGGAGAAGTTCACCACCCATCCCAGGGACTGCAGGAACTGTACCACCCTGCTCACCGCTGCTTGTCCCTGGCTGAAGGACTTCGCTCGAATGAGCCAATCGTCCAGATAAGGATGGACCAGCACGCCCTCCTTTCGAAGGGCTGCCGCCACCACTACCATGATTTTGGTAAAGGTACGCGGTGCCGTCGCCAATCCGAACGGGAGAGCTATGAACTGAAAGTGCTGGTCCAGGATCTTGAACCGGAGGAGAAGGTGATGGGCCGGGTGGATGGGGATGTGCAGGTAGGCCTCCGTGAGATCCAGAGAGGCGAGGAACTCCCCCCGATGTACCGCCGCAATCACGGACCGCAGCGTTTCCATGCGAAACCGGACCACTCGGAGGGACTTGTTGACTTCCTTGAGATCCAGGATGGGCCGGAAGGACCCGTCCTTCTTTGGCACGACGAAGTAGATGGAATAGTGGCCCGAGCCCACCTCTCCGGAGGGCACGGGGGCGATAGCGCCTATTTCCCGAAGTCTGTCCAACGTCGCCTGCACCGCCCGTCTCTTGAGCGCCAACCCGCAGGGGGAGAAGATGAACCTTGCCTGTGGGGGACGGACAAATTCCAATGCGTAGCCGTGCTCTATGGTGTCCAGGACCCACTGGTCCGAGGTGATCTGCGCCCACTCCTGGTAGAAAAACGCCAGCCGGCCCCCAATTCTGGGACTGGCGGAGTGGGCGAGCCTGACATCATTGCGAAGTCTTAGGAGAGGGGTTACCTGCTCCGGGGGTGGTGCGGGCGGGCCTCCGTCCACGAAAGGAACGTGACCAGGTCTGTGACCTGGAGGCGGCGGGTCTAGAGCCCGATGGCCTGTAGCTCCTGTAGCGCCGTTGCGCCCTGGCTCTGGTCCGGGAAGAGGCATACGCTCTCGAAGGCCGATATCTGTCCTCCGGCAGACGATGAACTGCGTTTTCCCCCAGAGACTTGATGATCTGATCCAGATCCTCCCCGAAGAGGAACTTACCTCTGAATGGAAGGGAGCCCAGACTCGACTTGGAGGACGTATCCGCCGCCCATTTGCGGAGCCACAGGAGGCGCCGTGCCGCCACTACCGACACCATGGATCTTGCTAGGACCCGAAACAGGTCGTACGAGGCATCCGCCCAGTACGCCACCGCCGCTTCTAGCCTGTCCGCCTGGGCGGCCTCCTCAGCGGGCAGTTCCTGCGACATGAGCAGCTGTTGTACCAAGAGAAGACTCGCCCTCTGGGCAAGGGAACTGCACATCACTGCCCGCATGCCCAGAGCGGAGACCTCGAAGACCCTCTTCAGGAAAACTTCCAATTTGCGATCTTGCGTATCCCGCAAGGCCGCTCCTCCCGTCACTGATATCGTCATCCTCTTCGTGACCGCCGACACCGCGGAGTCCACTTTTGGAGCCTTGATGAGATCCAGGAAATCCTCCGGTAGTGGGTAGAGCTTTTCCATGGCCCGGCTGCCCTTCAGAGAAGCCTCCGGGGTATCCCATTCCCCCGTGAGAAGCTGCAGGAACGATTCGTGAATGGGAAAAGCTCGAGCCCTGGGCTGCAGGGCTGCCAGGACCGGGTCCCCCTTCTTCGAAGAAGTGACGACTGCCGGCGCCACTGGAGCAGGCGGGTCCGGCGGCGGGTCCAGATCCAATTCCTGAATTATAAGTGGAATGAGGTCATCCAGCTCGTCCCTCTGGAAGAGGCACAGCGTGCGCGGGTCGTCACCCTCAGGCATGGAGTCCCCTTGTCCACAATCCGGGGGATCGGACCCCGGATCCGCTTGTCCTGACACCGCTCCCACAGCCGCGGCCGAAAGGCGGGACCGAGCTGGAGGGTGAAAATGAGGGGCCCCCGCACCCGCCAGAGCAGGGGGGGGCCTGTGAAGGGGGGGACGTCCGTGGGATCTTGGGAGGGGGAGGCCCCACAGGAGCCTCCAACCCCTGGAGGTATGCTGTGTGCATCAGCAGAACAAACTCCGGGGAAAACCCCGGCCTGCCCGAGGGGGCTCCGGGGGGGGACCCCCCGTTGGACCCTGCCCCTGCGGGCCTTGCTCCGGCAATAAGAGCGGCGGCAAAATCGGCGGAGAAACCGCAACCAAATCCCCCTCCTCCAGCGCTGCCTGAGTCCCCTCAGGGCGCTGGGCATGCAAAATGGCCACCGTTCCCGCCAGGAATGGGGGAGGGGCCGGCCCGCGCCTCCCGGGTAGCAGAGAGCAACACTAAATTGGTGAGGGACTGCGAGGTGCCTTCCCCCCCCGGGAAGGCACCGAGCGCAGATGCCCTCGCGGGAGATCCTGGATCCCGGTTCGCCGCAGGCCGAGCAATGCAACGGCCGCGGCATCGGGAGCACCCCGCGAGAGCAACGCCGGCTTAAAGTTACCTAAGTTGAGCCTCGGGGGGGGGGGGGGGGGCCGCGTGAAAAAACCGCCGCTGCGGGGGGCCCAGAAGGCCTGCACTGCCCGCCGAACGAGATCGCCGCGGGGGGGGCCTTCCCGGCCTCACAACCCGTCTGAGGAAAAACTTTTCTGTGTGCCCCAGCAGCCCACGAGGGGCTGCACTAGACACAAGCGCTGAAAAACCGGCACCACCGGCAGCCGCGAGGCCCCGGGGTTGGGGAGAGCTGCAAAGAAAAAAAAAATACAGAAATACAATACCACTTACCCCGTCCTAACTACTAGGTTTCAGCACCGGGAGAGGAAACAACACAGGGGTAAGCCACGCCTCCCCACAGCCTGACCTTTGAATTACTTTTTTTTTTTTTTTTTAAAGTGAAAAACTTGATCCACAAGAAAAACTAGGCAGAGGCCCAGAAAAAGAGGAAGCAAAAAGGGAAAAGCTTAATTTACAACAGCAGGGAGAGAAACCCTGAATCCCCTACTCGCATCTGCTGGAGTCAGAAGATACTGAACTCCTGCAGAGGGGGTAGTACTATATATGGTGACGCCCCCTCGAAGCTTGTGCTGACTCCATCTGCTGGATTGGGGACATAACCCACGGTCTGGACTGATCCAGGTACGTACAGGGAATAAATGTTTTTCTGACTTTTCAGCTTTTATTTATGTTTTGGTTTATCTGCTTGTTTGTATTCAAGACTGTATGCCTTTAGTTACTGAAAATGTAATGAATAGATTGAATGCAATTAAATGAAGCAGTGGCAAAATAACATCTGCTTTCACCAGCAATAATAAACTCAGTTGGAGCGGATGGGGCCCCCATGAACAATGGCACTTCAGGGTCCAGGAATTCTCTTGAAAGACTCGGTAGACCCTTAACATGTCTGTAGTACGGGAAGATAATGCAAAGTATATGGACCCCTGGTGTGTGATGCGGTAAGGGAGGGCACTGAATGAGCAATGGGCTTTCACGTGATACTACATTAAACATTGAAGATCTGATTTGTCAGCCCCACCAGAAACCCTGTGAGAGCTGATTCAGACCAAAATGCAGTGCAACACGGTCAGGTATTTTTGCTTTCTACCATTTATGGGATGCGCTCTTACCTCAATAAAACAGTCTCCCACTATTTTCGCCGTCATAAGTACCAGCATGACTGGGAATCCATACGTGACGTTGCCAGTTGCTTCCACTATAATGACAGTCAGGCTCAATGTCATGCGGACAATCCCACCTGAGAGGGGAGCAGCAATAAACTCTGAGCATGTGAAAAGGCCGACAAGGCAAAGTAACACAAAGACTTATTCTCTCTTTGTTCCCGTGTAAGCTCTCCGGGCGAGCTCCTGCAGTGGCACGAACGCCAGCACTGGGCATCCCGACTTTGGTGGGTTGTAATGCTGAAGATGCCCACCCCAGAAATTGCTGTGGGTGCCCACCCCGAAGAGTTTATGCTTTGATTTTAATTGCAATGCCTTGCCAAAATGATACTGCATGAGAAACTAGTGCTGTGCATCCCAACTTCCGAGTACATTCTCACATCCAAGGCTATTTTGGCAAGGAACAGCAAGTAAAGCTGAAACACAAAAATCACTTGGCCACGCACCTACAGTTAGCTTAACAAGACATGAGCTCTCTGGGGCGCGACAGTACAGCAGAGTCAGAATGCATAGCACCAAAATGCACACTGTTCAGCGGACGATGCCTGCCTCAGAGCACTTACATTTTGTTCAGCTGTAGGTGGATGCCCCAGAGAGCTTATGCTGGGAATTTAATGCCTTTCTTGGTCTAAGGTGGAATAAACTCAACATTTCTGGTAGTCAATGTTATTCTATTGTTGTTTCCAGTGTGGTAGAAACAGAGGCTACCACATGGGCACAACAATGGCCATCACAAATGTGCGTAAACTTTGACTCCAACTTCCGATCCAGGAGTTAAATTTCCAGTATTGTGCCAGCCGACGCAATTTCAATTGCCCCCAGCCTTACACACATACATACACCTCCCCCCCCCCAACACACACATGAGGTAGGAAGAGGGCTATAAAGTAGAGAGTGTAAGGGAGAGAGAGAGAGAGAGAGTGGCACACACATCCCCTTACACCTCCTTCCTGATGCACAGTCTTGCATGAAAGGCCACTGTGCCATAGTGCCTGTCCCATGGTGGCAAGGTATGACAAGAAAATCTGAAGTGTAAGCTCTCTGCGGGGGGCATCAACAGCTGAATAATATGCACTGGCACAATGGTCTTTCACGTGAGATTGCAGGATCTCACCCGGTGAAAAGGCAATTCATGCTTCAATTCTTCAAGTAATATTTTTTGAACATTTGGCATTTGCCTTTTCTTTTTTTTTTTTTTTTTTTTTTTTTTTTTTTTTGAATGTAAAGTTTATTAAACAGTATTAACATCCACAGAATCATAGCAACTGTGCATACAGACATTATTAGGTAAAAAACAAATACATGTACAATTATACGTCTTTTCTGAATATGAAAGTTACCAATAACAGCATACCAAATGCTACTGAAATGCAATCCACTACACATTGAGGGAAAAAGCTAGGACATTAGGGAGAAAGGCAGGGACCATGCGCATATAGCGCCACCAAAGTCCGCGCTCGCTATAAGAATGATAATGTATGGAACTAGAACAAATAAACAATTGTCATATGTTACCGCAACTGAGTCGGGATGTCTGATGTGTCCAGGATTGGTACAATAATAGATCTGAAAAGGTAGCAAAGGTACCAGCTATATAATACCAAATAGCAAGAATCTTCAGGGAAAGGCAGGCTAGCTAGCAAGTGTGAGCATATCGCGCCTCCAAGTAAGGTATGGCTGCCATATCCGCTGAAACGGCAATTGCTGCTTCCGCTTTTGAGCCGTTATCTTGGACAGGGAACACATTGCATCAAGTTTCTGATAAAGAACTTCCTTATCTGGTACCCGTACCTGGTTCCAAGCAGCCGCCAAAGTACAGCGTGCCGCTATACAAAAATGATTAATCAACTTACTCTCAGCCGGGGAACCATCCACGGATGCATTGAGTAAGCCCTGTGTGGGAGTTAAAGCAACCTCTTTGTGCAGAGTGAGGAGAATCACCGCCATGACATCTTTCCATAGTCTCTGTACGTGTATACACTCCCACCACAGATGGAGAAATGTGCCCTCCATGCCACACCCTTTCCAACACTGAGCGTCCAATCGTAGGCCCGCTTTATGTAGTCTAGAGGGAGTAAGATGCCATCTAAGTAGCACTTTATATCCATTTTCAGTAAGAGAGGACGCAATAGAACTACGCTTAGTATTTAAGAAAATCTGGTCCCACTCCTCATCAGTCAGTTCCCGCCCCAACTCAGACTCCCACTTATGAGTATAGGCCGGTTTCCCCGGTAAGGATCCCTGCAGCAACAAATATACCTTTGACAATCCCCCCTTTATGCGGTCCGCCAGGTCACACCAGCCCTCAAATTGGGATTTACCCTTCTGAAGTTCCACCATAACTCGTTCATGAATCAGGAAATGTCGTATTTGATAATAATAATAAAGATGTGAGGAGGGTATAGAGTATGTCTCCTGAAGTTGTGAAAAGGACAACACATTATCAGGAGTACAAATTTGACCCATAGTGGCAATCCCCTGCAGCTTCCAATATTGAGCATAAGTCGAGTCCCATCCCGGAGAGAAACGAGTATGGTGATATATGTGAGTGTGAAAAAAATATCGCCGGTTTCCTATAATCAAATGCTTCCATTTGTCCCAACACTGAAGAGTCGTATGTAGAGTAGAGGTTAGAAGTCCCCCGATTTTTAATGTCGATCTAGGTTGCCAGAGGAGAGCTGGGAGGGGTGTAGATCCCAATATAGTTTGTTCAATGACCGCCCAGCTAGGTTGCTCATTTTTTCTATACCAAGAGAGTATACAACTAATTTGGGCGGCAGCATAGTACCATTGTAAATTCGGAACCCCCATCCCCCCCCTCAATTTGTGTCGGTATAAGGTCGCTCGCGCTACTCGAGGAGGCCTCCTCTTCCAGAGGAATGCAAAGAAACGTCTCTGCCATTTTTTCAATAATGCTGTCGGTATTGGGATTGGTAGCGATTGAAACAGGTAATTGAATTTGGGTAATACTGACATCTTTAAAATTGCTATGCGACCCGTCCAGGTAACAGGGAGATTATCCCAGATATCTAAATCTCGGAACACTTTGGCCACCAATGGGACATAATTCAATCTAAATAGATCAGTTAATTTAGGCCCTATAAAGATGCCTAAGTATTTTATCTTTGCGCCCGCCCATTTAAAGGGAAACTGTGGTTTCAATGAAGAGACCTGGTCTGGAGGTAAAGAAACATTCAGGACCTCTGATTTGTCAAGGTTCAAGCGAAAGCCGGACACGGAACTGAACTCCATAAGCTGGGTGACCACTCCCGGAAGGGACTGTGCCGGATTGGATAGTGTAAATAAAATGTCGTCCGCGAAAAGCGACAACTTATAGTCCGACTCTCCCACTCGGACTCCCATAATTGTACTCATTTCCCGAATTTTAGTGGCAAAAGGTTCCAAAAACAACGCAAATAATAGGGGAGATAAGGGACAGCCCTGTCTAGTTCCCCGCTCAATTGGAAAAGGAGCAGAGTATACTCCATTGACTTTCACCCTAGCCCGTGGCCGGTCATATAATTTAAGAAGCCAATTAAGAAATTTGGGGCCAAAATTCATTTTTTCCAAGGTTTTAAACAAAAATTGCCAATGGACCATGTCGAATGCTTTTTCAGCATCGACCGCCAGCAAGATCGCCGGGATCTCAGTCCGTGTCACTTGCCAAATAAGGTCCATAATTTTCCTCACATTATCTGCTGCTTTTCTCCCTGGAATAAATCCGGCCTGATCCGGGTGTACCAATTTGTTCATAACTGAATTAAGACGAGTTGCTAGAATTTTCGCGAGTATTTTCAGGTCTATGTTTATCAGGGAAATTGGGCGGTATGACCCACACTCTGTTGGGTCTCTCCCGGGTTTGGCCAGTATGGTTATACCTGCTACGTTTGCTTCAGGAGGTAAAACTGCCTCCCCCTGCAAGTCATTAAAAGCTGCCTCTAAGAGGGGGGTAATCTGAGTGACAAACTTTTTGTAAAATGACCCCGTATACCCATCCAACCCAGGAGCTTTATGCGGTTTAAGATCTTTAATAGCATGCATTATTTCCATGGGGGTAACAAGGCTCTCAAATCGCAGCCTTTCAAGTTCAGAAAGTTTTGGGAGATCAATGGCCGCAAGATAAGTATCAATACTAGCCTCAGTAATTTGGTTATCCGCCGAGTATAGGGAACCATAAAACTGTTGAAACCTATGTTGAATAGCCTCAGCAGAGTCCATCATGGAACCATCGGACGCTTTGATCCGTGTAATTTGGCTCTGGGCCACTTGGCGCTTTAATTGTCGAGCTAAAAGGCGTCCCGCCTTATTGCCCCATTCAAAATGTTCCTGTCGTGCAAGCTGTAGTTGATGTGCTATATCCCCGGCTCTAAGTAGGCCTAAAGCGTTGCGAGCACGTTGAAGTGTAGCATATACCTTAGAGGACAAAGTAGCTTTATGTTGTTTCTCTAATCGGGAGATGTCAGACAATAATACTTCAATTTGTGTGTTTTTTACCCGCTTCTGATAAGAAGCTTGTGAAATTAGTCTACCTCTCAATACCACTTTTAAACAGTCCCACAATATTGGCGAGGAATGGGTTTGTGTGGTATTAAATTCCTGATAATCCGCAATAGCTTCCTGTAACGTTTGGCAAAAAGACTCATCATCTAGCAGTGTGTCATTCAGGCGCCAAAAGCGGAGACCAGCCTTCTTAATGCTGAGATTCACAGTTAAGCCTATAGGGGCATGATCTGACCACGTGATGGAGCCTATAGTGGGACCTATAATCTGTAAACTCAATGCCCTATCCACTAAAAAATAGTCTATACGGGAATAGGTATTATGCGAATGTGAGTAGAAAGTGTAATCCCTCACGTTAACATTGCGGTGTCTCCAAATGTCCAGCAGGTCTCTATCCCGAACAAACTTTCGGAGAGACTTGCGATCATTTGAGGTGCTCCCTCCCCCACCTGCTGAGTTGTCGATATGAGGTTGTAAAGTAAGGTTAAAGTCGCCCCCTATGATCAAATTCTCAGGGGCTATACGATCTAACACATCTCCTATCTGATCTAGAAAAGTATGCTGGTTTGTGTTAGGAGCATAAATATTGAGGAAAGTATAGAGAGTCGCCTCCACTAACAATTGTATGATCACATAACGCCCCAAAGGGTCAGCTATCATGCGTGTAACAGTGCCCTGAATGTCTTTATGTAGTAATATACTCACACCCGTATACTTCGCTTGTTTAGAGGCCGCTGCATGAAACTGTTGTGGGTATTGGGCCCAAGCTAATAAATGTTCATACCGCTTCCTAAGGTGCGTCTCCTGAAGAAACAGTATATCAGCCCCAACGCGCTGTATATCATTGCGGAAAATCCGCCTCTTTTGGGGACTATTTAACCCTTTAACGTTTAAAGACCATAAGGTGAGTTTCGCCATAAGAAGAATACAAAAAGCGTTCTCGCGCAGCTAGCGCTCCCATATAGCCTACAGCCTGAAAGACCCCATGCACCTTGAAACTATCGCTCTCCCCCCAAATGCCTGGATAGAATAAAACAGTAGAATTATACTGTGGATAAAGAAATGAGGTAACAGTAAATCCCAAAAGTTCTGTAAACACAGGTAACTGAAACTGTGTGGTATTGCCCATTCCCATCCCCCCTTTCTCCTGCCCCCCCCCCTGCCGCACCCTCACCCCTCCCTTCCAGAACCCTGTGCTCTCCACAGACCCGTGCTCGATGCACCCCTGTGTAGGCTATGGAGGACGTAATCACCCGCAGAGCCCCCCCCTACCCACCCCCGAACCCCAGTTGTTACGAATCATACCTGCATATAGAAAAAATAACCAACAGTTAAACTAACAATAAACCTGACAAACAAGTGCTGGAAACTTAGTCCTGATAGATGTGCCAGTCCTGCGTCCCGATCCAGGAAACCTTGAAATATGGAGATCCCTTCAGCTGCAGGATACCTTTCATCCTTTCCCCTTGTCCTGGTCAGAGGCAGTATCTCCTGAGTGTCTCCGCAGTCGTTTGCCTCCATTTCTCACCCGCTGCCATCGAGGAGTTTCCATCATAGAAGGAGGTACCTTCTTTGCTGGGGTGATATGCTGCACTTGATGTCCTGCTGCTTTCAAAAGTGCCACCGCTCCATCCACAGTCTCAGTTTTTGTCGTGGCGCCGTCGATGGTAATCGCTATGCCAAAAGGAAATAGCCAGCGATAACGGATACCTGCTTTGCGCATCACCGCTGTGGCCTCCTTAAATTCCATCCTTTTTTTAAGAGTCATTGGTGATAAATCAGCATATATTTGTATGTTGTTATTCTCCCATGCCCACGAGGGCCGTTTTCTGGCAATTTGATAAATGCCATCTTTAGTTGTATATTTAGTAAAGCAGACTATAATGTCTCTAGGTTTACCAGGTATTTTGGGGCCCAAAGAGCGATGAGCTCGGTCCAGCTCAATGGTAGCCGCTGGTGTTACATCAGACCCGCCGCCATTTTGAAGTTGTAAGAAGGAGCAGAATCTTTGAATAGCAGCCCCACAATCAGTATATTTCTCATCTTCTGGAATGCCTCGAAAACGTAAGTTGTGGCGTCTCCCGCGGTTGTCCAGGTCCTCCAATTTTGCATTCAAAGCTGTATAATCAGCATGCGTTTGGTCCGAGGTTTTTTGCAGCGTTTTGAGCCGGATAGCATGCTCCTCCAGCCTCACATCACAGTCATCCGTTCGCCTCCCGATCTCCGCCATCTCCTCCCGAATTTCATCCATAGCATTGAGCAGGTCCCGTTTGTGTTCTTTAATTTCACGACGCAGATCCCCAAACCAGCGTCTGAATTCATCTCGAGTAGGGAGATCGGAGGGTGCGTCTCCGAGTGCCCCCTGCTCCTGCTCTCCATCAAGATGGCGCCTGCCCAAGTCCGGGGCGTCAAGATTTCCACAAGGCCCACCGGTATCGTCCGTGTCAGCAGTATAAGCAAATTGTTTCAAATCGGGCCCCTTTTTTTTCTGTGCCATCCTCGATGCCAGATACAACGATCGCTGCTATATTAAATCGGGTTCGTCAGGTTTAGAGCTGCCAAAATGCAGGTAGAAGGCTCGGGATGGGCGGGAGCTCAAAGTTATGCGGCCATCTTGCTCTGCGGCGAGAGCGCCCCCCCGGCATTTGCCTTTTCACCAGATGCGAAACCTCGACCCCCGAGGAAGAGTTAAACTCGAAACGTCGCAGCAATGGGTTTATGTTGGGTTCAGCATATAATTCAAGAGAGAGAGTGCTTGACAAAGTTACTGGGGTCTATCATGTTCACTCTCCTGTTGGAGCTTCAAGATAAAATGCTAAATAATAAAGCAATTTAATTGCATTAGAAAATAATTTAAAAAAAATACATTTGGGACTTAGACTCACATCAGATTTGGGCCAATGATTATAAATACAAAGTAGGCACTTATTTAATGTCAAGACACAGGACACTGTGTATATGGTGGCCTTAGTGCCTTTGATTATGAGGTCCACAACACAAAGTATGCATTTGTTTTATTTGTAAAGCATAATATACCATTTATATGGTGTCAAAGTCAGTACTTTTCTTATGAGGTCCAGTCAAATAAAGTACTTTCAGATTTTTTTGCATTGCGTTTAAGAGTGAAATTACATTTTTGGATTTGTTTCTCTTTTCACTGAATATGCATGAGATAAATTTGCATGCACATGCAAATTTATCTCATGCATATTCATTGTGGATATCCTGAAAACCCAACTGGCTGGGGGCCCCCCAGGACAGGTTTGGGAACCTCTGATGCAGACATTCTGTTACCTTATATGAACTTGAGATACATGTTATCTGATTTAAGATCATCTGTGTGTCTAATTATGCCCATATTTCTTATGCCTGGGGCTTCTAAGAGAAAGCAGCACCTACTGAGCTGTGCCTTGCAATCACTGGTTACTTACCAAGCTGGGCTGCAGCTCCCATTAATGCATACTTGCCAGGGTCAGCCCAGGACTACAAATTAAAGGGGCATGAAAATACAGAAGTTTCAAGTTAGACTTGGTGTACAGTAGATTCTATAAACACTATTAAGAGCAAGACAAAAGCTATGTTGCTCAGCGTCCCTGGTTCTGTTCCAGACTGCTAATGCACCAATTGCTGACAGAAAAGATTCAAAGAATTTCATGTGGATAAGGGGCCCAGCTTACAAGAAGAGAGAGGGAAAGAACCAGATAGCCATGCTTTCCTTTGCATCATGTCCATAGTGTTTTATTTTTGGGCACTAAGGCCAATTCAGACCAGCTTGCTTTTATCCAGATCACTGATCTGAAATGGTCTCTGGAACACTGACGACTCCCTATTTGTGAAGACTTGGTCCATATTTGGTAGGCCAGGGAGCAGCAAAGTTACTCTGATAACTTCAGCTGAATATTCAAGCAGGACAAATTGCCCTCTGAATATAGCTGGTTAAGAATTAAAAAAAAAAAACAAACCCTCTTGGGCAAGCAGATTCGATCTCCAAAAGCCTGAAAATATCAGGGTGTAGGCACCAGATCCCCCTCACAACCCCCCCAATAAATAAAATAAATAAATAAAAGTCAGGGGCCACAGCAGCCCGAGGCTCCACCCCAGATATTTAAATAAAAGGACTGGTTTGGACCCCCTCCAGCCCTCTTCTCTACCCTCCCAACCCACCTGCAACTCCTCCTCCCCTGACCCCTCAAGGCCAAGCTGGGAGGTGCTAGAGACTTACCATGCTTTTGGTGTCAGAGCAAGGCTGGATGCCGCTGTCGAGTCTCGCTGAGCTTCCAGCAGTAAGAGCACAGTAAGACTCTACAGCAGCATCCAGTGTTGTTCTGACAGCAATGCTGGTAGCTGTTAAGAGCAAATATCTTTTTTTTATTTTCTTTACAGTGAGCGTGGATGTGTGGAACAACCTCCCAGTATAGGACAGTATTTGAATTAAAAAAATCATGGGATAAATACAGGGGATCTCTAAGGAGGTGATGAGAATTATAACGCTAAATTAACTGGACGGATGGGCAGGCTGGCTGGGCCATACGGTCTTTTTCTGCTGTCATGTTTCTGTGTGGGACTCCAGTAGCACTGTAAGACTCTACCGCATCTCAGCAAAGAGGATTTGAGGGTGGGGGTGTGGGGAGGGGCCCGAAGCCAGTTTTTATTTAAAGGTCTGGGGTGGGTGGAGTCTCAGGTCACAACGGCCTGCAACTTTTATTTATTTATTTATTTATTTTGGAGGATTGTGTGTGGGGAAGGGGGTTAAAAATCGGGTGCTACGCCCCAACAATTTCAAAATTATCTTGGGGGTAGGGGACCGGCCCTGCCTGCTTGACAGAATTTTTTTTAAAATTTAACCAGCTATATCCAGAAAATAGCTGGGTAGGTTTAAAGGTTATCCTCGTAAATGTAACCAGATAACTTTAAGCCTACTCTCCACCGCGGCCGGACTTATTCTGAGAAACTTATCAGGGTAGCACTGAATGCCTTATGTGGCTACAAAAGTACTCATTTGGCAGGGCAGGAAAGTTCAGACTTAGCCAGCCACACCCCTTTGAATATTTAAAAATTCATTGTTTTAAAATTTATATCTTAGATATCTTATCTGTCCTATTGAGAATGTCCAGCACGAGTTACATGCCATTCGCAGTAAAACAGTACACAAACTCGGCCCCCAACACAACAGTTGACCCTCTCTTTCATAAAAAAAAACAACCCCCAAAAAAACCCAACTCATACTGCCTAGTCTATTGTAGGAAATCGATAGGTTTATAATTTCTGCCTGAACTAAATCCCATTCCTGGCATAAATCATCGGGCAGTTTGCTCCAAACTTGTAGGGAAAAACACAAAAGCAGGAGCCTTAACATGGCTCACCAACTGCAAAGAGGAAACCTCTAAGCAACCTGCTACGTGGGACTGAAGTGACTGTCTAGGTTGGTATCTTGGTAACTTATGCATTAAATACACTGGAGCCAATGAATTCTGCACTTTGAACGCCTCTCGGTGTTTAATGCCCTTAACTATCCAAGCATTCAAGAAATAATGGAAGGGGAACTCACTGCTCCACCAGACCACAGTGCCAAGAGAATGCCAAAGAGTCTCCCCCAGGCAGCACCAATGAGCAGGGACGGGATGAAGACCCCTGCAGACACAGCCAGCCCATAGGTCCAGCAGGCCAGAATGAAATAAATCAGTGTGAAGAGACCCAGAGTCAGTGGATTAAAGGAACCTGTGGGGGAGAAATAACTTGTTACTAAATACACATTGGTTTTGCTTCTTTCATAATTACTTTTAATTAAGCACAGCTAATTACATTCCAGACCCAAGTGAAGGAGTAGCCTAGTGGTCAGAGCAGCAGGCTGAGAACTGGAGAAGCCAGGGTGCAAACTCCCCTTCTCTCAGCGATGCACCTTGTGACCTTCAACCTCCTCTGCCTCATGCACCAATTTAGATTTAAAGCCTTCTGGGGCAGGGAAACATCTACAATACCTGAATGTAACACATCGAGCTGCCAATGAAAAAGGCATGAACTAAATTCAAATAAATTAACATTTCAGCGCTTCAATTGTCCAAGGTATTTCTGTTGTAAGTTTGTGGATGAGAACATTGAACCTCCAGTGCTAATAACAGAACTACCACTTGGTTTCTGATGTCAACATACAAAGCAGGGCCGCCACCCCCCCCCCCCCCCCCAAACTTGACACGGTGCCTTTGAATGCCTACATCTTAACCATGATCGGGTCATACTTCGAACACGAGTTGTGCTTGAGCAGCCTCCCCTAACCAGATCTGCCTATAGATTTCCATTCTTTGGTAAATCACAAATAAGTTCGTTGTGTGCAATCCCACTCGTCAACTTGCTGGCTTTCAATTAACATAAGAATGGTCCCAGCTAACAGGTTTAGGGCAGGCAAAGGCCACAGCAATGACAAACTCCGCCGCCGAGTCCTCGAGGGCCAACCCATTGTGCACTTGGAGAGAGAGACAAACCATGGGGCCGATGCAACAAATGAGTGCGGAAAATGGGGGCTCGGTGTTGAGTGCCCACTTTCCTAACGTGCATCCAGGAGAGGCCACCTCTCCTGGGTGCACGATTCAATATTTAAATGAGGGGTCGTGCTGCCAAGGAAGCGCCATCAAATGTGCACCCCTAGCGCCTCCTTGGCAGCGGGCCCCCAGGAGAGGTCGACTGTCAGTGGGTTAGGAAAACGGACCCTCAATTTTCCAAGCATCTGTTTTCCTAATCTGTGCACTGCCATGCGTTAGGAAAATGGACGCTCATTAACTGAGCATCCGTTTCCCTAACCTGACTGCCGGCACTATTTTTTTTTTTTTTTTAACTTTTTGGTATTTTCTGCTTTTCTAAACATTGTTTTGGGCTGCTCATGAATGATCTGAAAAGAATGGGGAATAAAACTGAAAATGTCATAATGCTTCTATATTGATCCAAGAAGCAACTGCACCTTCAGTACTGTGTACAGCTCTGGTCACCCCATCTCAAAAAAAGACATAGCATTTTATAAAACTCTATCCTAGCCCTCCTCAGTTGTCTGTTCTCCAAACTGAAGAGCTATAATCTGTTCAGCCTTTCTTCACTGGTTCTGTTCCAGGCTGCTAATGCACCAGATACAAGAGTTCTGGCGAGAAATGTATAACCTGGAAAGAGGCTTATACTCATGAATAATTCAAATCCATTTGTATTTGGGGGGTTTTTTTTTTTTATTATTTTTCAAATTCTCCTGCACGATACTGGATTAATTCAGAAATTACCCTTAACAGGTAGGAGTACAATTCTATTGATCTATGTGGAAAAACCCTGCACCATTCCTGTTGGAAAAAATGAATTGATAAAGGGCTTCCTCCCTTTATAAAGAGATTTTGTGCAGATATTCACAGAATATCAGCATAAGGGGACTTTTTTCTCTCTCTCTCTCCACGGCTTGTCAGAGAAGAGAGGGGACAGGGGAATACTCTAAGGAGACAGGATGTGATAGGCAAATAGCCAATGAAATGAAGTGTAGTTGGGTTCTTTTTACACATTATGAGTGTAATTTCCAAATTGGCTTTTGAAAAATACTCAAGGGGTTATGTGTGGAGAAAGTACAAGTGTAACTCGACCATATGCACGCTTTTCCTCACGTTCCAGGGGCAGAGCTGGGGCAAAATAAGTATTTGCAGTCCAGAGTCTGCATGTACTTTATACTGACATTTTTGGAATTTCAGTAAAAAGATTTAAAGTTTATACCCACATGTTCTGCAGAGTCTTGTAACAATTGCAATATTACAGAAAAGGGCATTCAATAATCAATTTTCAAAAGGAAAGCCAAGCGATGAAGCTTAGGGGGACACTTTTCCTCCCCACTGCATTACCCTCTACCTTCCAAAACACCATTTCAACAAGAGCAGAAAAGCAAAAGGAAAACTGGTTCTTACCTGCTAATTTTCATTCCTGTAGTACCACAGATCAGTTCAGACGCCTGGAGTTTGCCTCTCTGCCAGCAGATGGAGACAGAGAACGTTTCACTGACACTGTACGTAACCCAGTGTGCCACCTGCAGTCCCTCAGTATTGACCTGTATCTAAGCCAAGTTGACAGCAACAACCATAAATTTCTAAGCAAACTTCTTCCCCTCCAATGAACTGGAAGATGGTGAAGTTGCCCAAAAAGACAATGGAAAACTCATTTCCCAAATTTAAAATAAGTGATCAGCATTGAAAACCTCCAACAACTTCGCTCTATATACAAAGCAATAGCATGAGTGGCAAACTCTCCCCAGAGTAAATGGGCGGATCTTTGGACTGATCTGTGGTACTACAGGAATGAAAATTAGCAGGTAAGAAC
Organism: Rhinatrema bivittatum; assembly: GCF_901001135.1. Taxonomy (NCBI): domain Eukaryota; kingdom Metazoa; phylum Chordata; class Amphibia; order Gymnophiona; family Rhinatrematidae; genus Rhinatrema; species Rhinatrema bivittatum. The sequence continues at coordinate 47,579,362 of NC_042628.1, read as the reverse complement.
CAATTTTCCTTTCCTTGTACGTACCCAGATCAGTCCAGACTCCTGGGCTGTACCTAAGCTCCCCTTAACTCGAATGGGACCTGCAGAGTTCCACTCGTTGAACACTCACAAAACACATGGAAGTCAGAGTCTCTACATCCAAGCGAAAATGCCTAACAAAAGTGTGCAATGACTTCCCAGTATCCACCCAGCAAATTTCATGTGGAGACCACCTGTTGTAACTCAGCCCAGGAAGTCGCCTGAGAATGTATCGAGTACACCTCTAAATCCCCCGGCAGCGGGCACCCTTTTGTATGGTTCTTGCCCCAATCATTTCTATCTCTCCACACACAATACTTTGTAGGAAGACATCAATCATCTCTTATCAGTATCTGCATTTTCCTTTGTAGTTGACTTCCACACAGACCACACACATATCTTGTGGGCCATTCCAATGTCCTTCACTTTATGCTGACCACCCCACATCTTGCAGCTACAATGAGCTGCTCTTGCTCCTCACAGCACGTATTGTCAATATGTGCTGGCACAAACTTAGTAGGACATAGTCCAGCAGTCGGCATTATACACTTTAGAAATGTAAGTCGACTCGATCGCTTCCTTTAGCCACCACACAATTGTAGCCTTACTTCCCTTCTTTGGGCCACTCCAAAGAGGTGATCCAATTTACAAAGAGGTGATCCAATATATGGAAATCATAAGTGACCTTCAGATACCTCAATAATGCATGCCTCCCATTTAAGAGCCCATGTTTCCCTGCGTGAGGCGTAGAGGAATCCAAATCTGGAGAAACTGGAAGCTCCGCTGTTTAAGACGTAACGCCGAAGACTACCTAAGGCAGAAAAGAAGGCACCATGCATAAAGATACCCCTGAATCAGATATCTGTATGAAGGGATCTCAACACGACAGTGCCTGGAGCTCCGAAATTCTCCTGGATGAACAAATAGTCATCAAGAAAACCACTTTAAGGGCCAAGTCCTTAACCATAGCTCTCTTTAGTGGTTCAAACCGAGCCTCACACAATCCTCTAAGGACTAGATTCAAATTCCAAGACAGACAAATGTTCTGCACCCAAGGACACAAGTTCTTGGCTCTCCGAAGGAACCGTATAATATCTGGATGTGTGGACAAAGGATACCCTTGCACCCTTACCCTGGAGACAACCCAATGTTGCTACCTTGACTCTCAGAGAGTTAAAGGTCAGTCTCTTGACAAACTCTCTGTAGAAAAGCCAAAATATATGACATCATAGCCAGAATAGGCTGAGACTGCACTCCGTCAACAGCAGACCAGACTCAAAGATCCTCCAAATTCACGCATACATCAACGTTGTAGAAGGTCGCCTTGTCTGCAATAAGATGGAAATAACCACTTCAGAATATCCCTTCTATCTCAGTCATCTCCTCTCAGAAGTGAAGCCATGAGACAGAAGTAAGCCAGCTGACCCAAAAATATTGGGCCCTGGTGGAAAAATAGGTGACCGATGTCCAAGCCTCAGGAGCCCATCTATGGCCATGTTGATCAGATCTGGGAAGCATGGTCTATGTGGCCACTCTGGAGCTACCAGGATCACATTGCCTGGATGTTTCTTTATCCGCTGTAATCCCTTGTCCACCAGAGGCTACGAAGGGAAGACAAAGAAGAATCCCTCGAGTCCACGGCAGCAACAGAGCTCTGATTCCTTCCATACTGCGTTCTGCTCAGCAACTGTAAAACCATGATGCCTTGGTGTTCTCTTTGGTCAGGATACCCTCATCTTCCGTGATTGAGACACATCACTGCCTCCAACAGCTCCCATTTCCTGAGGTCTAACTTTCTCTGACTGAGAAAATCTGCTTGAATGTTGATCACTCTGGCGATGTGAGACGCTGCCAGCCGCTTCAAGTGTTGCTCTGCCCAGAGAATCAACTCCCGGGCCCTCTTGAACCATTGCCTCATTCTTGGTTCCGCCTTGACAGTTGATGTAGGCCACAGTCGTCACATTGTCTAATAAAACCGGTATGATTTACATCGGATGTAAGAATGTCGGTATATAAAAATTAAAAATAAATAAATAAATAAATAGGATCCGTACTGGATGGCTGTGTAACCTTGGCAGACAGGCAAGCAACACGAAATGCACCGCTCTTGTCTCTAACCAACTGACAGACCATGAGGTCTCCTGTTTCGACCATTGGCTCTGTGCAGACTGATCTTGCCACAACGTCCTCCATCTGGAGAGGCTTGCATCAGTGGTGAATATTACCCAATTTTGAACCTTCAATTCCACATTATACTCGAAATTGGTGGGAGTAAGCCACCACGAAAGACTGTCCTTGGCTTCCCCTTCTAACGGAAGAGGAAGATGAAACTCTTCCAATAACAGATTCTAGGGATAGAAGAGCCCCCTGCAGAGGCTGCATAAGCACAAACGCCCAATACGTTAATTCCAGTGCTGATGCCATAGAACCCAGGACCTATAAATAGACCCAGTCCCTGGGCACCAAGCTCTAGAAGAAGCCTAATCTGACTCTGTAATTTCATCCATCTCTCTCCATGAGAAACACTCTCTCCGCCAGCATGTCAAACCAAGCTCCCAGATACTCCAGAGTTTGAAAGAGGACTAAATGGCTTGTTGCTAGGTTCACCACCCATCCTAGAGACTTCAAGCGCATTGGTACCTTTTGTACTGATTGTCAACAGATGTCCTCTGATTCTGCACAAATAAGCCAGTTGTCCAGACATGAATGCACCACCACATTCTCGTTTTGCAATGCAGCCACCTGCACCATCATTATCTTGGTACGTGGAGCCATTGCCAGATGAAGGGAATGGTTCAAAACCAAAAATGTTCCCTTAGGACCATGAATGTCAGGAATCTCTGGTGCTCCAGTCTGGTGGCACACCAATGCCACCCGGGCATACCCGCACACCTGTCCAGGACACACGCAAATACATGCTCAAGATGCGTAATATCCAATGAAATTGATCCATGCACAATTCACATCCACAATTACATATAACATATATAACAAAATACTGGAAAAATATAAAATCCAGTGAACCTAATAAAACTTTACTTCAAGGGTTGGCTAAAAAATAAAAGCGTTCATCTTTTTTTTTTTTCTAAACATCAAATTACCAGCTTCATCCCGCACTCCACTTGGCAAAAAATTCCATAACATGGGTAACGCACGAGAATACCCTAGTAATCTATTTATTTATTTAGAGCTTTTTTATACCGGCATTCATGATACAATCACATCATGCTGGTTTATAGATAACGGGGGGTGAGATAACTTTGAACAATTAACAAGTGGTGAGAAGCAAAAAAGTTACAATAAAACAGGGGAAGCTAGAACTGGGGGAAGAAGAAGAGAAGCAGGAATAATTTAACAATAACAATGAGAGGCATAATTATTTACATAGTGCTGACAGTAATGAGTCTTCTGCAAGAGGAACTCCCAAAATGATGGCATAGCTGACAGGTTTTGTTCAGAAGAACAAAAGGGAAGAGAAGTTAAACAGGAATTCAAAATTCCAGCTAAGCAATGAGCACCTTCACCGTGAATAACTGTGAATAAGTGCCAGAATTTTAAATTAATAAATAAGTAGCTAATGTAATGCTTTCAGCTTTGTGGCAATCCTATCATTCATGCGAGGACCAGTAATAAGCCTAGCTGCTGCATTCTGAACGAATTGTACGATGTTAAGTAAAATGTTAGATAGGCCTAAATCTAAAGAATTACAATAGTCAAGGATGTTGAGGACTAAGGCTTGCACTATAGTTCTAAAGTTGGTTGGTGATATAAAATGCTTTAATAGCCTTATCATCCAAAGTTTAAGCAACTGGCCAGACCTATTTTCCAGGTTTTTAAGCTTACCAGCCAGTTCCCAGTTGTTTTTTCTGCAAATCATGTACCATGGTTTGTAACTTCATCCCTGACTCCATGCAATCTTCGCATGTAGACTCTGCCTCTTCTACTCTCCTTCCAATGCCCATATCATCTCCCCTCAAGTTATTTACTAACACCTGAATCTCAAACTTAAATGCCCATAATATCCAATTTTAACTCTTTAAATTATGAATGCAGCTCCTCTTTAAAGAGAGAGTTTCCCTGAAAGCTGCAGCCATCACATCTCCTCCACCTTCAGCATGAGCCTTCCTCAGGGCCATTGCTCCTTCCATTCCGATCAGGACACCCCTCATTGGGTAGGAAGATTGCTCAAGATCCATCTCTTTATGCTGAAGATATCCAAAGTCTATGTAATGCACAAGTCACAAAGAAAAGAAACTTAGACGGCCAATTGAGGTATTTTATGTAAATCCATCAGGAAGTTCTGCACCTAAACTTCCATCCCGATCACCGACATCACTTCCTCCTGGCTACTGCTTTAATTTGATCCTTTAAAGTTATTCTTGAGTCTAGACAAATTCACAGATCCCAAACTTCATAAAAAATTGGAGAATTAAAATTCCCAACTGATAAATAAGTCAGCTTCTCAGGTGAAGGGGGGTCCTACCTACCCATAAGACTAGCTTTGAATTTTCAGAAAACAGTAATCTATTAAAAGATATCCTACTGGTTAACATTCTCTAAACAATTAGCAAGTAAAGATAAAAAGAATGATTACCATTAGGGTTGAAAAGCATAAAAAATGAATGTCAACTGCATAAATTCAATAATCCAGTGTCTCCAAACAACTGAGCGGAGCTGCTAAATAAGAATCATGTCAAATGTGTCTGATACGGTTAAAAACACTAACAGAACAGATTGTCCATTGTCCAACTTACAGCAAAGTGAGTCCCTTAAAGATACTAAAAGCGACATGCTTTCCCAAACCCAAACTGATATGGGTCTAGTAGATTAGACTCATCCAAAAAAAAAAAAAAAAATCTTCTAATTGGACTAAACCCCATTTCTCAATGAGTTCACTCATGAAGGCAAAGCTGAAAAACAGACTGCTGGGATTTTTGGTACAGGCTGAACTGCCGCATTCTTTAAGACATCCAGAAAACTCCTTACCTGCTCAGCCATAAAAGAGGTAAAGTACTTTCTCCCAGTCAGGACAAGTATTACAGGTCACATGAAAGCCCTACTGCAATGCTGCATCGTAGGGATAATTTTCCTAAGAGCTAGTCAGGGAGAATCATTTTTCCCTAGAAACAGAGACTATGAGGGTAATTTTCAGCAGCCGCCATCAGCTTGCAGGCTCCGCAGGTACTTTTGCAAGCGGAGTTTCCCTTTGAAAACCCACCAGTGGACTTCTGCTGCAGGGAGTATTTAAGCCGCAAACTTTACAGGTTAAATCAGAAAAACACAGGAGTGAGCATCCTCACATTTGCTTTTATCCAGGGCCACCTCATTTCCCCCGTGGAGAACCCAGGTAACTTTTTAAAGGGGATTTTTTCCACAAGTAAACACCAGTTTTCCTACCAACGCCTTTTAAAAATTGCCCCCTATAACACTGGACTGAAAATCCCAATAGTCAGCAGACACTATTCTTCAAAACCCTGTAATTCTCTAAATGAAATACTGATTCACTGATGTCCATTGAAACAGTAAATAAAATGTCTCGGAGCCAATCCTGAATATTTGGTATTTCTTCCTAATTACCTGGGCTTTTATTTTTTGAAGGTTAAACAATTCCTTAATCTCCTGGTTCTTGCAGCAATCTCAGACAGCATACTGTAAGGACTTCTGGTCAAAAGAGCATGTTTTGTATAAACTGCTATCTTTGGCATGCACAGGGCACACAATGGGCAAAAACAGCTTGCGAGCCGAGCTACCCACAACCAAATCCAAAAAGACAAATGCTGACCTGCTGGGTCATGAAAAAGGTTGCGCACACTTTTCTCAGGGGTAGTGAAGAAGGTGGAGGCCATGGAATTATATTCTCCATCTGCACAGAAAAGCTAGGAGAGAAGAGAAAAGGAACATGTGTTAGTGGAGACTGTGCAGAGGAGCCAAGGTTTATAAAGCAGTGGAGCTAATATGCCTCTAGCCTGCTGCTGATTCAGAGTAGCTGACTTAACTGTAAACCTTCAAAACCAAAGCACTGTGGGTCAGCAGATAAACTGTCCTTTAAGAAACTATCCAAAAGTTTCTGGGGTTACTATTTACCTCAAATATTCAAATTTCTGCTCTTGGGATAACATTAGATTTGAATGTAAGCTGTTTATGCAGAAACAGATTTCTGCTTTTAATTCACAGTACATCTTTTCACATTGAGGTACTTATGTCAACTACAATCGATTTTAGAAATAAAGGACCCGCCAAATAATTTTACATACAGTGATCACGAATCAAATGGATTACTGCAACCCTCTTAACCAGGGTTGTTCAGTTGTGGCTTTTAAAAAGAATTAAGGTGTTACAGAATACAGCATCCAAACCTATTTGGGATTAAGAGATCAGATCATGTACTCCCCTCTCTGATTCAAACCGCACTGGTGCCAACTGTTTTTAGAGTTACATTTAAAATTTTATCCATGGGTTTTCAAATGTCTTCATAGGGGTTTCTCCTTTCTCCTCAGCTGATCTGTTGGTATTGTATATCTCCACCACCCAAGATTAAGTTGGCGTGCACCTGTCGCTCTTATTTATACAGCCCTCTCTCTGAAATGAAATCCCTCTGGAAGTGCAACAAGAAACTAAAGGAAAACTGGTTCTTACCTGCTAGTTTTCATTCCTGGAATACCATGGATCAGTCCAGAGTCCTGGGTTCTGCCTTCCTTCCAGCAGATGGAGACAGAGAACGTTTTACTGACACTGCCATATAGTCTTGGTATGCCACCTGCAGTCCCTCAGTATTGACCTGTACACAAGAAAATATACATACTATAAAAACACTAATGTAATTGAACAACCTCCTACAATGAGCAGGAGAAAAAGGTGGAACTCCGCAATGGAAAAATCCTCTCTTTCCACCCACAAAACCGGAGAGCAATCCTGAAATCCTGAGCAATTCTGCAGCTTATACACAAAAGAAGTACGAGCAGACTCTCCTCCACAACCAGGGTGGGACTCTGGACTGATCTGTGGTATTCCAGGAACGAAAATTAGCAGATAAGAACCAAATCTTCCTTTCATGTTCATACCCAGATCAGTCCAGACTCTTGGGATATACCTAAGCTTCCCTAATTAGGGTGGGACTGCGAGAGTCACACTTGAACAACATGCTCACCAAAGTCTACGGCCTCTGGAGCATGGATGTCCAAATGATAATATCTGGCAAAAGTGGGCAACAACTCTTCTGTGGCGACACCTGCTGGCACTCAGCCCAAGAAGCCACCTACGACCAAGTACAGTGAGCCCTCAATCTTATCGGTACAGGAAGGAAGCCGAGCCTATAGCTTCCTTCAACCACTGCGCAATCATGGATTTTAAGGCTTTCTGATCTTCTTAGCCCTAACTCATAGTACAAAGAGATGGTCAGACACCCGAAAACTATTGGTGATCTTGAGGTAACATAACAGAGCTTGTTTTACATCCAAAAACTGCAGATCCCTCGTGTGTAGTGTTGATGCACCCAAATTTGGGAAAGCCGGAGGCTCCACTATCTGACTCAAATGGAAAGGCAATTCAACCTTCGGGACAAAAGAGGGCACTGTACGTAACGAGATCCTGAAGTTCGAGATCTTCACAATTGGATCTCTACATAACAATGCTTGCAGCTCAGAAATTCTTCAGGCTGAACAAATCGCCACTAGAAAAACTACCTGCAGAGTGAGATCCTTTATAGTTGCCCTCCTTAAAGGCTCAATAGGTGCCACACACATCCATCTTAGAACAAAATTAAGATTCCAGGAAGGACATATTTTCTGCACCGGAGGACACAAATGTTTTGTCTCCCGAAGAAATTGCACCTCATCCAGATGAGCAGCCAAGGACATTCCATGAACCTTGCCAATGAAGATAGCCCAAGGCTGTCACCTGCACTTTGAGGGAGTTAAAGGCCAAGCCTTTCACCAACCCTTTCTGCAAAAAGGTTAGATGTGTGCTACCAACACCCAAGAGGTCTTATTCCTGATCCGTGGAGATCATCACATAAGGAAGTAGATGGCCTTCTAGCATGCAACAAGGTGGAAATGACATCCCACTCAAATGCTTCCTCTCAAAAGCCAAGCTACGAGACAAAAGAGATCCTCCTAATCTGAAAATATTGGACCCTCCCGAAGAAGCCTCAGTAGATGTATGGAGCCACAATGGTCCGTCTACTACCAGATTGATCAGGTCTACAAACCATGGCCGCTGTGGCCTCGCCAGCACCACCAGGATCACAGACGATTTTCTATCTACCGTAGCACCTTGCTCCTGCATCCATGGGGAGAACATGTAAAGAAGAATCCTTTGGAGCCCAAGGTTAGAGCCAGGGCATCAACTCCTTCTGCCCCATGTTTTCTTCTGCGACTGTAGAAGTGAGGTGTCTGGCATTCCATTGAGACACCATCAAGTACCGAAGAGCCATGCCTCCTCCGAAGCTCCTGCTCCTGGCGGTCCAGCCCTTTGGCGCTTGAAGATAATCTGCTTGAACATTGTCCACTCCAGCTATGTGGGACCGCCGCTAGCAATACCAGATGCCATTTCCGCCCAGGGAAACAAATCCTGGGCAACAGCACCGATTTTGGTTCCCTCTTGTCTATGGATGTAAGCCACGGTAGTCCACATAGTCTGACAAGATGCGCACCGGGCGATCGCGTAACAGAGCAGAAAGGCAAGCAACGCGAAATGAACAGCCCTTTGTGCTTTCTAACCGATTGATAGCCCAGGATGCCTCATAACTTGAATAATGCCCCCTGGACAGACTGCCCCTGGCATCGGGTGGTAACTACCATCCAAACCGGAACAACCAAGTCTACTCCGAGACTCAGATGGACTCGACCAAGCCACCATGAAGACTGGACCTGGCAGCCTCCTCGAGAGTACAGCAGAAGATGAAACGTGTCCGACAATGGATCCCACTGGGAAAGAATGAGACTTTTGTAGAGGGCTGCATGTGTGCAAAGGCCCAAAGAACTAACTCCAACGTCAATGCCATAGAGCCTAGAACCTGAAGGTAGTCCCAGACTCTGGGCACCGTAGCATTCGACAGACGGGCGAACCTGCATCTGCAGTTTGAGTATACGATCCTTGGTGAGCAAAACCTTCCCTATCCTTGTAACGAAACAGACTCCTAAGAACTCCAAAAACTTGAGAAGGGCTGAGATGACTTTTCGCCAGATTCAGCACCCAGCCTAGTTGACTTCAACTGCTGCAGGACCTGAGACCCACCTGTCTGCAGAGGATTTCGGACTTCACCCGAACAAGTAGTTGTCCAGATATGAGTGAACCAGAATGCCCTTTATTTCTGAGTGCTGCTGCCACAACCACCATCACCTGGTGAAGGTATGCAGAGCTGGTGCCCAATATGAAAGAAGGGCACAAAACTGAAAATGCCTCCCAAGGATTATGAATCTCAGGAATCGCTGGTGCTCTGGGCGGATTACTATATGTAGGTAAGCCTTGGTCAAATCTAGGGACGCCAGAAACTCCCCTTTGTGCACTTTTGTGAGGACCAAGCTCAGAGTTTCCTATGCAAAACCGAGAAACCCCATGAGCCACATCACCTTTTTTAAATCCAAAATCGAACAGAAGGACCCTTCCTTTTTGGTACCACGAAATATATGGAATATCTTCCTGTTCTTTCGCTCCCCCTTAGGCATGGGAATGATGGCTCCCAGCCTCTGTAAATGATTCATGGTTTCTTGGACCACATTCCTTTGTTGAATGGGGTGCAAGGGGAGACCATGAACAAGTCTCGTATGGCCAAGAGAATTCTAATGCGTAACTGTCTCTTATCACACTTAGGATCCACTGGGTCTGCCGTGATTTTGGCCACACTCCTTGTAAATAGAGTTAGACATCTTCCGATAGGAGGAAGAAGAAGGAGTAGACCAGCCTTGCTCCATGGGCAGGTCTTAGCTCCACCAGATCTCTGGCTAAGGCCATCTTGGTTTGGTTTTCTGCCCCCTCAAAAAGACCTGCCCCAGGATTGTTGCCTTCTGACTAATCTCTGGGCTCCCGCCAGAAGCCTACTCTGACAAAACTTTCTATTTGTCGGAATCAGGAACATCCCAAAAAGGAACCCTTGCTTCCGTTTGGTTTATCCTCTGGCAACCTATACCCCTTGGTCTCAACCGGGACATTTGACTAGCTCTTCCAAGTCTTCTCCAAATAAGAGTTTTCCCTTGAAAGGCAATGCTCCTAAATGTGACTTGGACCAAACATCTGCAACCAGCTCCTTAACCAAAGGAGATGCCTGGCTGAGACTGCTGACATCAAAATTCTCGAAGAATTTCTGATGAGGTCATACAAAGCATCAGCAACATAAGTCACTGCTGCCTCCAGTCTACCTGCTTAGTCTCAGAAGCAGACAGTGATCTCGTAGCCCGCAATTGCTGCACCCAGCACAGGCTGGCCCTCTGCAAAAAAGCTAATGCAAATGGCAGCATGTATGCCTAACGCAGACAACCTCACAAATCTTTTTGAGATGAATTCTAATTTTTTACTCTTGTATATCTTTCAGTGGCTGCTAAACCAGCCACTGGATTGAGTGGTCTTCTTAGTTGACCACTGACACTGACACATCACCTTGGAAGTGCCAAAAGCTCAAGCGTGTATTCAGGCAACAGGTACAATTTTGCCATCGCCCGGGTCAACCTTCAGGCCTGTCTCTGGAGTATCCCATTTCCTGACTACTAACTTCTTCACAGATTTGTGAAAGGGAGAAGCTTTTGCTGGATCCCTTGGGCCATCCATGACTGAGTCCACCCGTTCCTGGTCAGATTCCTCTTGGAGAACCTTGATTCCCAACTCCTCTAGAAACATGGGGGATCAGGAAGAGGACACACCACTTTTGGGTTATCCCAAATGATGAAGGGATTTGGCCCAGCCCTTCATCTGGCTCCACCACATTTGGGTCCAGTATCAGCCAGCAGCAATGTCAGGAGAGACAATTATCAGTGGTACTGCTTTCTCTGACTCCTCACATCCTTTGTCCAGATTAACTGGACGTGCCGCCATACCCAGGACCCTCTAAGCACGCCTAGGAATCTGATCCCTTGAACTCCTAGATCTTTCACCAAGACGCGGTTCAAGGGATCCCTGAGACCAGCTGACTGCCACCCTGCTGCTTTCCTGGCCAAGTATGCCGCTTTTTTTTTTTTTTTTTTTTTTTTTTACTATACTGGGTCAGAACCAAGGGTCCATCAAGCTCAGCATCCTGTTTCCAACAGTGGCCAATCCAGGCCATACGAACCTGGCAAGTACCCAAAAACTAAGTCTATTCCATGTTACCGTTGCTAGTAATAGCGGTGGTTATTATCTAAGTCAACTTAATTAATAGCAGGTAATGGACTTCTCGTCCAAGAACTTATCAATCCTTTTTTAAACCCAGCTACACTAACTGCACTAACCACATCCTCTGGCAACAAATTCCAGAGTTTAATTGTGCGTTGAGAGAAAAAGAACTTTCTCCGATTAGTTTTAAATGTGCCACATGCTAACTTCATGGAGTGCCCCCTAGTCTTTCTATTATCCGAAAGAGTAAAAAAAACGATTCACATCTACCCATTCTAGACCTCTCATGATTTAAACACCTCTATCATATCCCCCTCAGCCGTCTCTTCTCCAAGCTGAAAAGTCCTAACCTCTTTAGTCTTTCCTCATAGGGGAGCTGTTCCATTCCCTTTATCATTTGGTAGCCCTTCTCTGTACCTTCTCCATCGCAATTATATCTTTTTTGAGATCCAGCGACCAGAATTGTACACAATATTCAAGGTGCGGTCTCACCATGGAGCGATTACAGAGGCATTATGACATTTTTTCATTTTATTCACCATTCCCTTTCTAATAATTCCCAACATTCTGTTTGCTTTTTTGAATGCTGCAGCACACTGAACCGATGATTTCAATGTGTTATCCACTATGACGCCTAGATCTCTTTCTTGAGTAGTAGCACCTAATATGGAACCTAACATTGTGTAACTATAGCATGGGTTATTTTTCCCTATATGCATCACCTTGCCACTTGTCCACATTAAATTTCATCTGCCATTTAGATGCCCAATTTTCCAGCCTCACTAGGTCTTCCTGCAATTTATCATAATTTGCTTGTGATTTAACTACTCTGAACAATTTTGTATCATTTGCAAATTTGATTACCTCACTCGTCGTATTTCTTTCCAGATCATTTATAAATATATTGAAAAGTAAGGGTCCCAGTACAGATCCCTGAGGCACTCCACTGCCCACTCCCTTCCACTGAGAAATTGTCCATTTAATCCTACTCTCTGTTTCCTGTCTTTTAGCCAGTTTGTAATCCACAAAAGGACATCGCCACCTATCCCATGTTTTTTTACCTCTCCTAGAAGCCTCATGAGGAAATTTGTCAAATGCCTTCTGAAAATCCAAGTACACTACATCTACCGGTTCACCTTTATCCACATGTTTATTAACCCCTTCAAAAAAGTGAAGCAGATTGTGAGGCAAGAATTGCCTCGGGTAAAACCATGCTGACTTTGTTCATTAAACCATGTCTTCTATATGTGTCTGTGATTTTGATGTTTAGAACAATTTCCACTATTTTTCTTGGCACTGAAGTCAGGCTAACCGGTCTGTAATTTCCCGGATCTCCCCTGGTGCCCTTTTTAAATATGGGGTTTACATTAGCTATCCTCCAGTCTTCAGGTACAATGGATTATTTTAATGATAGGTTACAAATTTTTACTAATAGGTCTGAAATTTCATTTTTTAGTTCCTTCAGAACTCTGGGGTGTATACCATCCGGTCCAGGTGATTTACTACTCTTCAGTTATTCAATCAGGTCTACCACATCTTCTAGGTTCACCGTGATTTTGTTCAGTCCATCTGAATCATTACCCATGAAAACCTTCTCCAGTACGGGTACCTCCCCAACATCCTCTTCAGTAAACACTGAAGAAAAGAAATCATTTAATCTTTCCGCGATGGCCTTATGTTCTCTAAGTGCCCCTTTAACCCCTCGATCATCTAACGGTCCCAACTGTCTCCCTCACGGCTTTCTGCTTTGGATATATTTTAAAAAGTTTTTACTGTGTTTTTGCCTCTATGGCCAACTTCTTTTCAAATTCTCTTTAGCTTGTCTTATCAATGTCGTAGATTTAACTTGCCAATGTTTATGCATTTTCCTATTTTCCTCTGTTGGATCCTTCTTCCAATTTTTGAATGAAGATCTTTTGGCTAAAATAGCTTCTTTCACCTCCCCTTTTAACCATGCTGGTAATCGTTTGCCTGCTTTCCACTTTCTTAATGTGGGGAATACATCTGGATTGTGCTTCTAGGATGGTATTTTTTAACAATGACCACGCCTCTTGCAACTTTTTACTTTTGTAGCTGCTCCTTTCAGTTTTTTTCTAACTATTTTTCTCATTTTATCAAAGTTTCCCTTTGAAAGTTTAGCACGAGAGCCGTGGATTGCTTACTGTCCCCCCTTCCAGTTGTTAATTCAAATTTGATCATATTATGATCACTATTGCCAAGCTGCCCTACCACCGTTACCTCTCTCACCAAATCTTGTGCCTCCACTGAGAATTAGATCTAAAATTGCTCCCTCTCTCGTCGGTTCCTGAATCAATTGCTCCATAAAGCTATCATTTATTCCATCCAGGAACTTATCTCTGTAGCGTGTCCCGATGATACATTTACCCAGTCAATATTGGGGTAATTGAATGTCTCCCATTATTACTGCACTACCAATTTGGTTAGCTTCTCTAATTTCTCTTAGCATTTCACTATCAGTCTCACCATCTTGACCAGGTGGACGGTAATATACTCCTATCATTATAATCTTCCCCGACCACACAAGGGATTTCTACCCAGGTACAAAACTTAGATTGTAAGCCCCTCTGGGTATAGAGAAATACCTACAGTACCTGAATGTAAACCGGTGTGATTGATATCTCGATTGAGATCGAATGTCAGTATATAAAAATAATAAGTAAATAAATAAATAAATAAATAATAAGATTCTATTGTGCTTTTAGTCTCATGCAGGATGTTTATCCTGTTTGAACTCTATGCCATCTCGGACATAAAGCGCTAACCGCCTCCCGGGTGCTCCTCTCTGTCATTGCGATATAATTTGTACCCCCGTTTATAGCACTGTCCCATTGGTTGTCCTGCTTCCACCATGTCTCTGAGATGCCAATTAAGTCTATGTCATCATTCACTGCTATACATTCTAATTCTCCCATCTTACTTCTTAGGACTTCTGGCATTAGCATACAAACATTTCAAAGTTTGTTTTTTGTTTGTATTTTCATTCTGCTTTTTAATTGATATGGATAGGTTAGAATTTTTTTTAGCTCAGGTGAGGTTTTTAGTTACAGGCACTTGGCACTGTCGGGATGCCCTAATTCTAATGCATCATTAGTATCCTTTGAAGATACCTCTCTCTGAACCATGTGCTGCTGAGCGACTGTCGGCTTTCCCCTTTTGTTCTAGTTTAAAAGCTACTCTATCTCCTTTTTAAAGGTTAGTGCCAGCAGTCTGGTTCCACCCTGGTTAAGGTGGAGCCCATCCCTTCGGAAGAGACTCCCCCTTCCCCAAAAGGTTCCCCAGTTCCTAACAAAACTGAATCCCTCTTCCTTGACACCATCGTCTCATTCCACGCATTGAGACTCCAGAGCTCTGCCTGCCTCTGGTGACCTGCACGTGGAACAGGGAGCATTTCAGAGAATGCTACCCTGGAGGTTCTGGATTTAAGTTTCTACCTAAGAGTCTAAATTTGGCTTCCAGAACCTCCCTCCCACATTTTCCTATGTCGTTGGTGCCACATGTACCATGACAGCCAGCTCCTCCCCAGCACTGTCTAAAATCCTATCTAGGTGACGCGTGAGGTCCGCCACCTTCGCACCAGGTAGGCATGTTACCAGGTGATCCTCACACCCACCAGCCACCCAGCTGTCTACATTCCTAATAATCGAATCACCTACTATGACGGCCCGACCTTACCCTTCCCTCCTGGGCAGTAGGCCTTGGGGAGATATCCTCGGTATGAAAGGATAGTGCATCACCTGGAGAGCAGGTCCTTGCTACAGGATCCTTTCCTGCTACACCAGGTTTGTGCTCTCCAATCATGAGACCTTCTTCCTCCAAGGCAGCACCAGGGCTGCCAGCCTGAAGTTGGGATTTGGCTACTATGTCCCTGAAGGTCTCATCTATATACCTCTCTGTCTGCCTCAGCTCCTCCAGGTCTGCCACTCTAGCCTCCAAGAGATCGGACTCGTTCTCTGAGAGCCAGGAGCTCTTTGCATCGCAATGCACATGTACAACTTCTCACTGGTGGGTAAAAATTCATACATGTGACACTCAGAATTTCTGTCTCCAGCAGATGGTAGAGGTGCAAATCCTGCAGTCTAATTAAAAAAAAAAAAAAAGATTTTAGGATTGGAGGATTCCTCCCAGGAGGTTGCTAGGCCCGGGTGGGCAGGGCCGGCGTGTCCATTAGGTGAATTTCGGCGGTCGCCTAGGGCGCCAAGCCATAGGTGATGCTGAAGAGCATCTACATGGTGCTCTTTCGGCGCCCCCTATGGCTCGGCGCCCTAGGCGACCACCGTAGGGGGGGCGCATAAGCAGCACAAACGCCAAGAAAAAGCACTAGGGGGCCGTAGGGGGCGCATAAGCAGCCACAAACTCCAAGAAAAGCACTGCAAAGTCCTCAGACTCATCTCTGGCGAGGTCCCCTCCTCATCAGAATTAAGCTCCCTCCTGTTCTCGGGGCTCTGAATTGCCGAGGACAAAGGAGGAGGGAAATCTTCTGACCCCCTCAAAGACTCTGAAGCAAATTCAGCCGAAAAATATGGCTGCCATTCCCGCACCCCAACAGGAGAATGTTCGCAGCCTTCTGAGGCGCCTCCGTGCCCCGATTTTTGCTTTGTCACTCCAATGCCACCTCTGCCTTGCCCCGACCCACCCTCGCCTCCAGAGAGTCATCGAAAGCAGAGTTCAGTGCACGAGAGTTGCATGAGCCCATTATTGCATGAGCAGCAGGCATTGCACATTGTACCATCAGCTGACTTTCAGTGAGCCGTGCCGCAACGGTTGAGAAGGCCTGACGACGTGGCTGAAAAGCACTGCCGTCCGAGAAATCTTTCAGAAATGAAACTTGGCTGGAATACCTACTGCTGCCCTCTCAGCTACTGTAATACTACCGCTCTGCCTGCCGCCACTTTGCTGGCTTTCTTTTTTTTTCTTCTAAACTTTACCAGGGAAGAAACCAAAAAGACAGCAGAAGTAAAGGGTATTCCCTGTGCAGCCGAACTGCTGCAGGACACTAAGAGTTCTCCTGGAAGAGAGGGAACTGGCACCAGCAGTTGTCCACCACCTGCAGTGAAAGGACAGAGCCAGGCAAGGATCCCCAACCCCCTGCTCGTCCACCTCAGCACCAGGAGGGATAGCCCCACCCGCAGGGCAAGAGCATGGGTATTGGGCGCCCTAGATGACCCTTCTGCTGCTGCCCCCTCCCCCCCCTGTTTCGGCAGGGCCAAGAGCAGTGTGCTGCTCACGGTCCTGAGAAGCACAGTGTCGCACGCGCACCCCTCCCCCACCACCTGTTTCGGCGCCGACTGTGTGCTTCTCAGGGCGCCGAGCCGTAGGGGATGCTTAAGAGCAGCTACGTGGTGCCGCAAGTGGGGCCTATCCCGCTCGCGGCACCACGTGGCTGCTCTTCGGCGCCCCCTACAGCTCGGCGTCCTAGGCGACCGCCAAACTTCACCTAATGGACGCGCCGGCCCTGCCCACCCGGGCCTAGCAACCTCCTGGGAGGAATCCTCCAATCCTAAAATCTTTTTTTTTTTTAATTAGACTGCAGGATTTGCACCTCTACCATCTGCTGGAGGACAGAGACATTCTGAGGGACTGCAGGTGGCACCCCAAATTATTATCCATGAAATTTGATAAGTCTGACTGCAAGGATAATTTGACATCCTTTATCTAAGGACACCTGAACCTAGGAAATATTACATGAGTTTATTATTATTATTAATTTGGAAATTGTATTTGTCCCCATCTGCTGGAAGGGAGGCAAAACCCAGCTGTCTGGACTGATCCGGGTACGTACAGCGAATTATTTGTTTAAACTTATCTAGATTTTTTTGCTATCTACCTTATAAATGGCCTGTGACCGACGGCCCGCAAATGCGCAGTAGAGCGCAGCTCTACTGCGCATGTGCGGGCAAGGACGTCGGTCAGAAAAAAAAATGGCGGTGGGGCCGCAGGAGCGGGAGGAGAAGCAGGGCGCCGCGCGCGCGCGGGTGCCGCTACTTCTCCTCCCCAGATCTGCCGGCAGATCTCGGGGGGGGGTCACTGCCGCGCGCGCGGGAGTGACCCCCCCCCCGAGATCTGCCGGCAGGAGGCGGAGGAGTTAATGGAGCCGGGTGAGGGTTGCGGGAAGTCGCGCGTACGGCGCCGGGAGGAAATGGAGGTGGGTGTGGGCTGCGAGGAGTCGCGAGTACGGCATCGGAAGGAAATGGAGGCGGGTGAATGGAGGGACTGAGTGGGAGGGAGGGAGAGGGGGGACTGAGTGAGTGGGAGGGAGGGATAGGGGGGACTGAGTGGGGGGGAGTGAGGGAGAGGGGGGAGAAAGGGAGGGAGGGACTGAGTGAGAGGAGAGGGAGGGTGGAGAGGAGTGGGTGGGGGAGAGTGAGGGGAGAGAGAATGAGGGGGAGGTAAGAGACAGAGGGATGTAGCCCGTTTTAACGGGCTTAACGGCTTGTATATCTATATGCCACTGATGTTTCTGAACGACTTGCAATATATTAAATAAAGTAAAGTAAAATAGAAAAAATAGCATGTAGAGAATTTTAATAAAAATGCCTAGGGAGTGTTGCTATTTGCTGAATCTGGTGACTCTGCCATCATCATGTCCAACAGACTCTGGACCATGGCAGGCTTTCATCAAAGCACGAGCAGCTGCTCACTCTCCTTAGTTTTGCTTCTCAGTCAGTAATTTGAGTAGGAATGGAATCATCCTTGACACTCTGCCTGCACTTGGATTTCAGGACTCTGTCTTGTTTCACCTCTTACCTCTCCCACCACTATCCCATTATCGTTTGGCATCGACCTGGACCCTCCAGATTTGTTCCCTTATTGCTCTGATCTCCTCCTATGGCTTTCAGTGCCATCTTTATGCTGATAATTTACAGACCTACTTCTCTGCATCAAAAATTATACCTAAAATCCAGTCCCAAATCTCAGCCTGCTTGTCTGACATAGTCACCTGGATGTCCCAGAGCCATTGTAAATTTAACATGGCCAAGACAAACCTTACCTTGCCTCTTAAAACCAATTGCCCTGTTTTCCCTTTTTCTATTTCTGAAGACACAGTCATCTTTCAGTTCACTCAGCTTGCTACTTTGGGGTCATTATAGACTCCTCTCTCTCTCCTTCTTGGCACATATCTGAAAACTGCCAAAACATGTTCTTTTCCTGTATAACCACAAAAATCCATCCATTCATTTTGACCAAATTATCAAAATCCTTAATTACTCTATCACAGGGATAGCTCTAGAGTGTCACAACCAGGTCTGGTTTTCAGGATATCCACAATGAATATGCATGAGACATATTTTGCACTGCCTCCATTGTATGCAAATATATCTCATGCTAATTCACTGTGGATGTCCTGTAAACCAGACCTGGTTGTGGCCCTCCAGGACTGGAGCTGCCTAACCCTGCTTTATCACCTCCCTCTTAAGACTACTGCAACCAGCTCTCACAGCTTTCTCACTAAACCATCTATCTCCACTACAGCCTATTCAAATTTAGCTGTACAACTTATCTTTCTTTATTTTATGACAAAACCCCTCTTCTCAAATCACTCCATTGGTATTCTATTCTCTTTGCGTACAGTTCAAGTTTCTCTTACTCATCTACAAGTAGTTTCACACTATAATTCCTCATTACTTCTCCTCTCTCACCTCCCCCCCTACAGCAAGCTGCTAATCGGGCAAGCTGCTCTTATCTGTGTCCTTCAACTCCATCACCATCTCCCAACTCGCTGCACCTGGAACAACCTACCTGAATTGGTATGTCAGGTGAAGGTTCTGGGGGCGGTGGCTAGTCCGAAGGGTTAGCGCCCTGAATTGATAATGATGGCCCAGTATCACAAATCGCAGGAAGCGCTGGTGATGTTGATGGACCGGGATGTGAAGGTAGGCTTCGGATAGATCTAGGGAGGTTAAAAATTCTCCCGGTTGTACCGCCATAACGGAAGCGTAGGTTTCCATGCGAAAATGTGGTTCCTTCAGGTAACTGTTTGACTGTCTTGAGGTCCCAGGATGGGTTGGAATGTTCCTTCTTTCTTGGGAATGATAAAATAGATGGAATAGTGGCCAGTATTTTGTTGATGCATGGGCACCGGGGCTATTGCCTTCAAGCTGAGTAGTCTTGCTAGTGTAGTTTCCACTGCCAGTCTCTTGGAGTAGGAGTGACATGGCAATCTCAAATTTGTCTGGGGGGGATGCTTTGGAATTCCAGAGAGTACCCCTCTCAAATAATAGCTAAGACCCACTTGTCTGAAGTTATCTCGACCCATCTTTGGTAGAAGAGGGTAAGTCTGCCCCCTATGTCTTCTTCCTGTAGATGGGTCTGCGCCTTCTCATTGTGGGGTACGGCCGGGGCCTGCCCCTGAACTTGCTCCTCTCTTAATGTGCCTGTTCCGAAAGGACTGAGACCTTCCTGAAGGACAAGGTGCTTGGGACTGTGTACTCTTGTAAGGTTTAAAGCGCTACGATCCTCTACCCTTGGGTCTTCTGGGGGAGGAGCGTTATGTTCTTTTGTTCCTGTCCTCAGGTAATCGGGGTACTGGAGATTCACCCCATTGTTGTCTAATTTCTCCAGTTCACTCCCGAATAGGAGGGATCCTTTAAAAGGCATTTCTGTGAGGTTTGCTTTGGAAGTCGCGTCAGCCGACCAGTTCCGGAGCCATAATTGTCTTCTTGCCGCCAGTGCGGCAGCGACAACCCCTGTAATGAGGTGTGCACGAGGTCTGCGGTAGCATCGGTGAGGAAGGAGACCGCAAGATCCATCGCTTCTTCAGGCGTGAGTTGAGTCTCTGGCGAGGATCAAACAGGAACGTGCACTAATGCGCAGTAGGAAGCAATTTGAAGCGTCATTGCTGATACATCAAAGGACTTCTTAAGGATGGCTTCCAGCCTTCTATCCTGGTACATCCTTTAGTGCAGCTCCTCCTCCACTGGGATTGTAGTGCGTTTGAGACTGCACAGATCATAGCATCCACTTATGGGAAATGTAGAAGTTCCTTAGCCGTGGGTTCCAGCGGGTATAGGACTTCTAGTGGCCCGCCCCCCTTTGAAGTGGCCTCTGGAGCATTCCATTCCAGGTCAATCAGTTCCTTAATGGGCTCCAAACATAGAAAAATAGCATGAGGCCTTACGAGGTACACCAACATGCGTTTCTTCTTTGGTTCTGCTGTGGCCTCCGTGCCTGAAGATCCAGTGTCTTCATAGTCTGGGACACTAGGCTTGATAATTTGTCCTTGTGGAAGAATCTGAGCATGGTCCGGTATGGCTCCATCCCTGGGGGAATTTCTCCTTCTTCCAGGGAGTCTGTTTCATCTTCTGAGGTATCTGGATCCCCATCAGAGAGGCTTTGGTTAGGAGAGGCATGTCTCGAGAAGCCCAGGAGGTGCCGGGAAGGGCTTGTGCTTCCGGTAGGGTTTGAGTCAGGTGGGCAGCAGGGTTGGTTGTGCCTGGATAAAGGTGTGCAGCCCTTTGAAAAATTCCACCCAGGAG
Organism: Rhinatrema bivittatum; assembly: GCF_901001135.1. Classification (NCBI taxonomy): domain Eukaryota; kingdom Metazoa; phylum Chordata; class Amphibia; order Gymnophiona; family Rhinatrematidae; genus Rhinatrema; species Rhinatrema bivittatum. Next base: position 47,558,549 of record NC_042628.1, on the reverse strand, counting down.
AAGGTTCCTGGATCCATGTTGATCCCAGGAAGGGTTGTAATGGTAGCCCTGGAGGAATTTCCTGTGGGGGTGCAGAGTTGGAAATACTTAGGTCTGGGATGCCATCATCAGTGATTCTGGATCCCTCTCCTGGCTGTGTAGAGGGTCTTGATTTGGTTTTCCCTGGTTCTGTTCGCACTGTTGGCACAGGAGGGATTCCAATCCAGGCTGCATGGCTCGTAAGTGGCAGGCTGGGCAAAGGAAGGGTCCCTTGGCATTCTTGGATGGCGATGCCATTGTTTGTGCGCATGTAGGGCTTAGAAACTCCGCCTGTGCATGGATGTATGCGCGCGCAGATTGCGCTTAGTTGTGAGCATCGGATGTGCAGAAGTTATGCGCACGATGTGCACACAAGTTGTGTGTGCAGGCAACGGAGTTTGTTCGAGCAGCATAGTTAATGCACATAGTTGTGTGCGCCGCGTACGCACAACCCAGATGTACGCGCCGCTTGTGCGCTCACACCACAGATGAGCGCTTAAGTTAGTCGCTTCGGGCCTCCAGCCTGCCCCCGCGGCATACTGCCGGTCGAGGGGGGAAAATGGCGCTGATGACCCCGAAGGCAATGATGGCGCCCCCCCCCTCAGAATGGTCTCCATGTGTGGACCCTCGTACCGAATCGATGCACTGCCCAAGGAGGGCTGCTCAACCCGATTTTAAGACGGTATGGCTGTTCGAGGCCTTGGGAGACCAGAGAATTAGAAGTAAAGTTTCTACCTTACTTGGTCTCGGTTTGCTTACCGGTCACGTGCGGCGGTCTCCAGCTGCGGGGGGAGAGGGAAATCCTTCACCACCTCGCTCAATCTGTACCTGCTGCCTTTCAGCCACCCGGGGGCTAAGTCCATGCCGGATTCGGCCGTCGGATCAAGGCTCACCTCGGATGGGATATCGAATCACCTCAGGAAAGTCTCGATTGGGGGAGGGACCGTTAGTTTCACCGCAGGAGAAGCGGGGCTCTCTTAAGGTAAATTTTCTTTCTTCTTTCTTGTTGTAAATGTTACACTATTCTTGTTTGGGATAGTGTCCGCATCTGCTATGGAGACAGAGAAATATTGAAGAGCTAAGCACGCTGCACGGGTATATGTAGAGTGACGTCAGCTTTGAATCTGACTCAGTCTCTCATCTGCTATCAGGAGAGCACAACACCCATTGGTCCTGAGTCCATCTGGCTACACGCTAGGGAATAATAAATGCTATTCAGATGTAGTCTGTAGTAGACATTTACTAAATCTGTGTCTGGGAGTGGATATTCATAGGAACTCTGGCTACCTGTTTACAACAGCTATTTGATGGCGAGTTAGTGCCTGTCTTATTTCACGTGTGTGTTCACTGGCATTCCGTTATCTCTGTTCTTACCTGCAGAGGATACTCAATGGAGTTTTCTTGCAGAGGGTTGGCAGTCATTGGAATAATAAAATCATCACAAAGGCTATGGTTTGCAGTGACTGCAGCCATCAGCATGGCTTCTATAACTTGTAGGTAACGGCGATGAATGTAACCTGGCAAACCAAAAGTAGGAAATAAAACTTTTGCTGAACTTCTGAAGGAATGCCAATTTCTTAATACAATAGAAAAGAGTCATACAATTAAGTAGCAAGATCTGCTAAGAGATGTTACAAAAGGCATGGAATTGAATTATCTACATCTCCATCCATTAGTACTGCCGATGTTCCAGTGCGTTTCTCAATATGTTAGATTACAACATTACTAATTAATGCCTTATAGCAACTTCTCATCTCAGCTTGGTGACAGTGAGTGAAAATTCAGGAAGATGCACTTCTGAGAAGTGCTCAGCTTGGGAACACTTGGCACCCAGGAGCCTATAGTACTGGGGAGGGCTCAGCTGGGGAATAGTGAATGTGGGACCCAAGTGGCTATAACAACAGGGTGTACTCAGATTGCAGTATATGTGGCTACCTTGCTGTGGGCTCTTAAAACCATTACATAAACATTAGTGTAGAGTGACTGGAAACAATTTTTTTTTTTTTTTTTTTTTTTAGAATAAAGTTGTCATTGTTGAAATTGCTGTAATTTAATAATAGCTGAAACATTTTGTTTACATATTTTGTACTGCAAATTGTTCAATTTGTCTATTGTATTGATTCGGACTCAGAATGGATTAATAAAAATAGTTAAAGAAAAATGAATAAAAGGTTTGTGCAATTCCTAAACCAGGACTTGCAAATATGTTTAATGCACATTTAAAATTCCATACACTGAACATTTATTATTCCTCAGACCATTTTACCTGATTCTGAACATTGTCAACCAGTAGTTTGCTGCATTGAATATTGCACCTAGGATGCCACCTAGAATCAGTAATAAAAAGCAGAAGTATTATTGCCCTGAGATGGCATAATCCTGTGTTTAAGTTAAATAGTGATGTGAGAGCTGTGCTGCCTGTTCAGCCACAGCAGTGCACACTTGCACAATATCTTTCCCTTGAAACTTCTCTGTGCCACTGGCTTCATTACACACAGCACAGAATGACTCCATATACATAGGGTAGCCATGTCCGGGGGACAAGCTGAGTGGGTGCGAGTTTTACCCCATAGAATGCAGGGGGAGATATAGTTTGGATTCCCTATCAAGTTCCCAGAGGAAAGCAGGACTACACTTCCCTGCATGCAATAGGGTAAAACTCAAATTGGCTCAACTTGTCCTCCTAGTCTTGAAGCCACATGATCACCCTATCCATACAACACCTACTTGGAAATTCCTCTCTACAACTGACCCCATTACACAGAGTACAGAATGACGTGTTTCCACTCTGGGACACAGAACTATTAAGAATACACTCCGTCCGCCATATGAATGTCACATCTCCTTTCACACCTGGCACACATCTGTGACTTAATGGCAGAAAAGACCATATGGCCTATCTAGTCTGTCCCCCCCACAGCAGCTTTACAATCCCTACTATTCCCTCAAAGATCCTCTGTGTTTATCTTATGCTTTCTTGAATTTGGATATGGTCCTCGTCTCCACCACCTCCACAGGGAAACTGTTCCATGCAACCACTACCTGCTCTGTAAAAAAAAACAAAAAAACCACACTTCCTTGGATTATTTCTGAGTATATTCCCGTTCACCCTCATCCCATGACCCTTCGTTCTAAAGCTCTTTACTTTGGAATTATTTAAATCTCTATATCTCCTCTATCCCACCTTTCCTCAAAGGTCTACATGTTTAGATCTTTAAGTCTGTCTCCATGTGCTTCAGAACAAAGACTATCAACCGTTTTAGTAGCCACCCTCTGGATCAACTACATCCTGTTTATATCCTATTGAAGGTGCAGTCTCCAGAACTGAACATAGTATTTCAAATAAGGTCTCACCAGGGACTTATACAAGGGCAATATCACTTCCCTTTTACTGCCTATCCTATCTCTCCCTACGCAGTCCAGCCATCCTTTGGCTTTTGCTAGTGTGGACACTAAGACATCAGATACAATCACCTTTAGAATCTACTCCTCTTTCTGCTCAGAATTTCACTCCCTATACTGTACTGCTCCCTTGGGTTTTTGCAGTCCAAATGCATTATTTTGCATACATTTTAGCTTTAAATTTTAGATCATTCCTCAAGTTTCACTAGATCCCTCCTGTTTTCCATATTTTCCTGTCTTCCCTGTTTCAGATTTTGATATCATCTGCAAATAGACAAACCTTTCCCACAATCCTTCTACAATGTCACTCATGAAAATGTTGACAAGAATCACTTCAAGAACCAAGCCATACAGCACACCTCTCCTCTGAGTGAATTCCATTTACTTCTATCCTTTTTTGCCTCCCACTCAACCAATTTCTAACCCAGTTAGTCAATTTAGTGCCCATACCAAGGGGTGCACAATTTATTTATAAGCTGAACTGTGTCAAAGGCCTTACTGAAACCCAAGTACACGACATCTAACACTGTACCTTGATCTAACTCTCTGATCAAAGAAATTGCATGGTTCATGAGTACTCTGAATTAATTCCAACAGAACCAATGGCCCACTACAAAATGAACTGCTTACCAGTTGACAATTCATAAACCAGGCAGCTTGCAGACTCCAAAGCTATAGGATTGGAAAACTAGGTTTAAACTGGTAAAATACTGACATCTGCAGAGACAATAACTATCAATCACAATTTTTTCTCCCCTTGAATGTAATATTTTCAGCTAACCAACCTCCTTCTTTGATTGTTTCTGAAAGGCAGCATAAGTTAATAAACTAAAATTCAACTAAAAACCTAGCACTTTCTCTTACACATACACCACAGGTAGGTAAATATCTGTATTCATATCTATCCTGCCACTGAGAAAGACACCAACAGCGATGGAGACATATTAGTGCCTATAGGTCAGGTCAGGGCAGAGGCAAGCCATTAGCGATCTGGTTAGAGGAGATGAAGGGCCAGAGGACAGTCACGCAGGGATGGAAAGCACGACGATTACACAGAACAAGCAGGGCTGCAGAATATGAAAACTGATGGTGAGCACAGGAAAGACTCAGAATAGTTTGTCAAAGACATTGGAATCCCTTGTGCATTATCGGGACTAATTAAAAAAAAAAAAAAAAAGACTTCTGCAGAAAAAATGGTGATTTTTAAGCAGAAGTGGCCTTTTACAAAATTACCCACCTGATATGTGGGTAAAATTGTGTGTGCATGCCAGACTCACAGGTTAAGTTTACCTGAACTGAGCAGATCTCCATGGAATGGAGTTGGTGGAAGGGCTTTGACTTGCGCACATGCTTTGTAAAAAAATAAATAAAAAAATAAATAAAAATAAATTGGCCGCATGCACATAAATTTTCAGGAAAATTTGCTGTGCATCAAATACAACAGAGTTGCTTACCTGTAACAAGTGTTCTCCTAGGACAGCAGGATGTTAAGTCTTCACACAAGGGTGACATTATCAGATGGAGCCCAGCACGGAAAACTTCTGCAAAAGTTTCTAGAACTTGACTGGCACACTGAGCATGCTCAGCATGCCCTAAGCCACGCGTTGTCCCTCTTCAGTCTCTTAACAGAATTATGAAAAAATTAAAACAAACAGATGAAACCCAATTCTGCAAGGTGGCGGTGTGTGTTCCATGAGGACTAACATCCTACTGTCTTGGGGGGGACACCTGTTACAGGTAAGCAATCTGCTTTCTCCTTGGACAAGCAGGATGGTAGTTCACGGTACAGGCTGTCCTCGAGGACAAAACGACCAACAGATACCTAACCATGTACCAACAGGCACAACAACAGTGGTGCTGTTGGTAACAGAGGGAGACACCTGAACCCGAAAAAAAGGGTCCTAGGCAGGAAGAGTTGGGATTAGAGCTGAAAGAGATTCCTGAATATAGACTGGCCAAATCTACTGTTACGTCAGCCATCCCTATCCAGGACATAGTGAGAAGAGAATATGTGGAAGGAACTCCATGTCGCAGCCTTGCAAATCTCCATAGGAACTGCCCTCAAGTGGGCCATCGAAGCCGCCATGGCTCTGACGAAATGGGCCTTGACATGACCCCCAAGCTGCAGTCCCACCTGTGTATAACAGAACAAGATGCAATCTGCTAACCAATTGGACAGTGTCTGCTTACCAACAGCAACTCCCAATCTATTCTTGTCAAAAGAGACGAAGAGTTGTGTGGATTTCCTATGACTTTCTTTCCACTCCAGATAGGCTAAAGCCCTCTTCAATCCAGACTATGCAAGACCAGCTTGCCTTGGGATGAGTGAGGCTTGGGAAAGAAGGTAGGCAGGACAACTGACTGGTTAAGATGGAACTCCATCACCACCTTTGCTAGGAACTTAGGGTGCATCTGGAGAACCACCCAAACATGAAAGAACTTCGTGTATGGAGGGGTGAGTCACCAACACCTGAAGCTGCCACCAAAAAGATGACCTTCCAGGTCACAAAAGCTTAGTGGCTCGAAAGGAGCCTTCATCAGCTAAGCCAACACCACGCTGAGGTCCTCAAGTCACAGGGGAGGCTTCACCGGGAGGTTTCAATTGAATCAGGCCGTGCATGAAGCGACCCACAAAGGTTGCATGGAGATGGGCAAACCATCCATACAGAGGTGGTAAGCTCCGATCATGCTCAAGTGCACTCTAACAGAGTTGGTTTTCAGACCAGCCTCTGAGAGGTAGAGAGGTAATCAAACAGGTTGTGAGTGGAGCAAGAAAAGGGATCCAGGCCATGTTGCTCACACCATAACGAAAACTCTCCACTTTAGCCCATAAGACTTCCTAGTGGAAGGCTTTCTGGAAGCCACCAGGACCTGAGATATATCATCTGAGAGGTCAATGGGCCGCAGATTCAACCTCTTAACATCCAGGCCGTGAGAGACAAGGCCTGGAGGCTTTGATGCCATAGTGTGCCCTGATCCTGTGATGAAATCCAGGGAAGTACCCAGGCTGATTGGTTCCTGAAGGGAACAATCCCACAGGAGTGGGAACCAGACCTGCCTTGGCCAATACAGGGCTATGAGAATCATGGTCCCCCAGTCCTGGTGAAACTTCAAGAGAGTCTTCATCACTAGAGGGATCGGTGGATACACATACAGAAGGGCCCTGTCCCCAGTTGTGGGCAAAGGCGTCCGAGGCTGGGGCACAGTCCACTTGATACAGGGAGCAAAACTGAGCCACCTTGCTGTTGCAGGATGCAAACAGATCCATGTCCAGGGTTCCCCAGAGATGAAAGATCCGATCCACTACCACTTGGTTCAGGGACCACTAGTGGAGCTGGAAAGCTTGACTCAGCTGGTCCGCTATCACTTTGTCCGTTCTGGCAGGTACAGAGCTCGGCGCACCATCCCCTGGGACAAGGCCCAGGATCAGAACTAAACCGCTTCCTGATACAGGAGGAAAGATCTTGTGCCCCCCTGCTTGCTGATATACAACATCGTGTCCTGGCTGTTGGTCTGGATCAGGACTATCTTGCTGGCCAGCCAATCTCTAAAAGCCCAGAGAGTGTACTGATCGCATGGAGCTCCAGGAAGTTGATTTGACATTGTGCATTCTGGATGGACCACAGGCCTTGGGTGCGGAGCCCTTCCACATGGGCTCCCCACCCCAGATGGGACGTATCCATGGTGAGAACCTGTAAAGGGGGAGATTGAAACGACACCCCTCCTTTCAGATAGGAGAGGGTCCCCCACCAGGACAGAATCCCGGAGAGATGGCATAAATTGTATGAGAGCTCAGAGGCTTTGAGTGGCCTGATGCCACTGAGAGCTCAGAATCCACTGGGGCCTGCGCATATGCAAGCGGGCAAAGGGAGTAGTACATGGATGGTAGTAGCCATGTGCCCTAGCAGCCTCAACATTTGCTTTGCATCCGCTGTACCACCACTGCAAGGGACACCAAGGTCAGCGCCCTGCTGTGAGGTAGAAAGGCCTTCGCCTGAGTCGTGTCCAGCAGGGCCTCGATGAGGCCGGCTTGCGTCGACGGGCTCAGTTGAGACTTCGGTAGTTCATAATGAACCCCAAACACTCCAGCACCTGGATGGATAAGTGCAGGGAATGTGTCACCCTACCTAAGTAGTGTTTTTGACCACCCAATCATTCAGGTAGGTGAAGACCTGCACTCCCAACCTGCGCAGGTATGCTCCCACCAAGACCAGGCACTTCGTAAAGAGCTGTGGTGAGCTGGCCAGACCAAACGGTAACACCTGGTACTGAAAGTGGCATTTACCCACCAC